>NW_015378471.1:0-29489 GCF_001204775.2 Aspergillus nomiae NRRL 13137
GGGGTGGCTGTGATGCCGTGTTTCATGGCTACGTCGTAGGCGCCGCTGATGTCCACTTTGATGAGCCGGGCCTTGGGGCCGGCTTCTTCGGCGAGCGTGTCGTAGAGTGGGTAGAGGGCTTTGCAGGGCGGACAGGTCGCTGAGGTGAAGAAGACGAGGGCGGCGGTGTGGCGGGCTAGGTCGAGCTCGTGGTCGAGTTGCGCGAGGCTGGTGACCTGGTGGACTCTACTTGGGGTTTGGGTTGGGGTTGGTGTGCTGGTGGGCGCCTGGGTGACGGGGCGCAGGGCGGCTTCGATTTGGGGCTTCAGCATCTGGCCGAGCGGCGTGCTGAGGAACGTCTGGGGCAGGTTGCGGATGTGGTCGGGGATGCTCTGGCCCAGGAGGAACACGGCCAGGTCTTGGGTGAAGTTGTTGCAGTTGTGGAGGAAGAGGTCGTAGGACTGGGTGGTTGTTAGTTTGTGGTTGGTATTTAAGATGGGCTGAGGGACTTGCCTCTGGGGTGTAGATGTCGCCTAGTGAGTCGATGTACTCGGATATCACGTCCGGTGGCAGCTCTGTCTGCCCCAGATGGACCTTTTCCATGGGCTGGCCGTGGTGTGTGCTCCCCGGAGAGGCGGTTTGGATGCCATGGCCGAAGTAGTATTCCACGCCGTTGAGCACGATGGCGGTGTGGTAGATGGCATCGATGTGCGTTCCCGTTAGAGGGAGGGACCACTGGACTATGTTAGATGTTTGTCCTTGGCCTCAGTGATGGCACGGGTTCGACGTACCTGGCGGGCGAGACCCTGTTGCATGTTAGCCAATGAGCTTGTGGTTTTATACTGGATGGGAGTACCTTGGAGAGGTCGTAGACGTACAGCTCTACGTCCATGGTATGGGTGCTGTAAAGACGTTCTTCTACTGACTGGGGTCTGTCTATGGCGTGTAGTACAGTCGACGATGGAGAAAGTCAGAAAGATGTCTGGGGACAAAGTAGGGTATATAAAGTCAGGCCGTTGGCTCGATTGGGAAATGTAGGCATTATTTGGGGTTACGTCAGCAGGCCCAGGCAGTCACGGGAATGCGTCGATTGTTCGGTGATCTTCGATGCAGGACCATGACTGCATTGTCTTTACTATTGCTATAGAGAGAATCTAATTTTATTGTCTCCATTAGTATCCAAGTTGCTGTAGCATGCATTCCCATAACCACTATGTAGAGAAGCCAGTATACCTCATGTAATTCATAGAAAATAAGCTCAGCGCATCCTCGGTATAGATAACCAACGCCGTCTCCGCCTTCACCTGCGCATTAAACCATTCCGCCACCAACAACCACAACTCCCCACTGACACACCCAACGCCAACAAGGGGAGATGGTGAGTCCCTGTCAATCGCACAACAACCCTCATTTGCGCACACATCCACTAACCAGAATCGCACCGCATCCAGCCTCCCAAAAAGCGCAGCGCACCCTCCGCGCCCAGGAAAGCGCGACAATCGAAGCTCGCCAAAGCGAACGACATCAGCGCGACCGAAGAAAACGAGATCAAAGAAGTCTTCCAGCTGTTCGCGACCAGCGCCGCAGACTTCCCCAATGAGAAAGAGGGGGTAATCGCCCGGGAAGACGTCCGGAAGGCACTTGTGTATGTCCCCCCCCCGCGGCTTCCACTCCTGTGCCGGTGTGTTGGATTGTATTGACTGAGGGATAATCAAGAGCGCTGGGACTCGCGCCGGCGGACTCGCGAGAGCTTCACGATATTCTGGCTGCGGTGGACCCCACGACGACTGGGTATGTGCTCTATGAGCCGTTTGTGTCGGTTGCGGCGGCGAAGTTACGGTCGCGCGATGACGATGCCATGGTTGCCGAGGTGGATGCCGCTTATCAGCTGTTTACAAGGAATACGGATGGGCCGATTACGTTGGGGCATTTGAGACGGATTGCGCGTGAGTTGAAGGAGGATGGGCTGGGGGATGACTTGCTACGGGATATGATTTTGGAGGCGAATGGGGGCGCGGGTATTGACGCTGGGGTGAGCTTGGAACAGTTTCATGAGGTTATGACTCGGGCTGGCGTTTTCTAGTTATTAGATTTGGGATTGGGGTGGCGTTGGCTTTGGGTTGGTGTCTTTAGGCTTGTTTTGCTGGTATGCTTCTCATGGATCGTGTACATACATCATGGAGGAATATAATATTGGTTTTGAGGTATCTACTTCAGAATGGAGGTCTTTGGGTACCTCGGGAAGGGGCTGTGGTGGGCATATTTCGGGATGTCAGAAGCCTGGATGGATGCGGGCTACTGATGCTAACTAGCAATGTACGAACGAGATAACATTCTTGTTGACCTAAAAAAATGACTGTCTTGCTGATGCAGAGTGCGCCCGGTCTATACCCGTCCAGATCATATCCACATAGAAATACAAATCACAAAACAATGCAACGCCTTAGCGGGACTTGGGGTATCATAATAGTGATGTACACAGTTGCTAGAGCCCGTCAATCGAGCGGACCATGCTAAATATAACAATATGTAAGGGATATACTCAATCGACGTCCGAAACAGGCCGTGCATTCTCGACTGGAAGCTCTGCCTTCTCAGGCGTGGATACGCTTGTGGTTTGAGATGTTTGGGAGTCGTCAGTACTCGCAGATGTTGTCGACATGTCCTCCGTGGCAGCACTCGAGGTAGATACTGAATTCTCCGCCTCTGCAAAATCCGGCTCGCCAGTTCCAGCGGGGAGAGAAGATGGATCCACGGCTTCATAAAACAGCATGAAAGCTCCTCCCTGCGCCATAACGTTGGATTCGCTGACCATCTGCACATCCTCGTCACTCAACCGGAACCAGCGCTCGGTCGTCTGCTTTTCACCGTCCTGCTCAATGACTGACTCCGGAACGTCGGCGGGGAATGTATCTGAAGAGTACTTTCTATAGCATATGTAGTGACCGTTCTCATGACGGCCGTAGTGCGTGATTACCGCTCGTAATTCATATAGTTGTCCATGGGCGTCTGCGATCTTGGCGGCTTGTGCGAGCATCGACTCTCTCGGATCCATCTCCCACGTCTCGCTACCGGCAGCCGCTCCCAGGCACCACTCGCCCATATCAAGGATCTTTGGGAACTTCAGAGCGGCGTAATTCTTTCGAAGCATTCCCGTCATTTCATCAAACAAACTTCGATTGATGTGAACGACAAGGCATTTCGGCGGCCTTGCAATCACAGCTTGCCTGGACTTCGTGGAGGAAACACGGTTCCTCGAAGGGATATTGCATTTCTTAGAGAGCGTCTTCTCCGTAAAATCCTCTTCCTCGAGGGCCTCCTCGACAGCCTTCAATCGTTCCTGCGCCGAATTCTTCAGCGCTGCAGATACACTCGGTGAATCGGGTGTGTTCGAAAGCGACTTATCCTCCTCGATCTGTTCAAGTAAATTCTGGAGTTGTTTTTGAGCGTGCAACAAAGTACACTTCGCACATTCCACCCCTTCAATAGGTTCTAGATCCATATAATCCTGGAGACAATCACGAACATCGTGTTCGTAGCCCGCCCCAAGTGGTACCGTTAGGCAATTGAATGGAATAAGGGATAGACCCTCGGTCCAACCGCATTGCATGCAGCCCACTCGCTGTGCCAGCAGACCTTCCAATGGGTTTCCGAAGGAACGTATTTCGGCGATCCGAGCCCCGACAGAGGTGTCCAAATTTGTTTCCTGCGTAGACCCAGCCCCAATAACATTTTCCTGCGGGCTTGCCACCTTCAATCCGAGGTTCCGGGTCTGCTTCCGTGTAGCCTGCTGTATCTCGAAGTCTATCTGGTCGACAACCTTCGAAAAATATTCTTGTGCGTCTTGTTGCTGCCAACTGCTCATCGATTTCAAATCTGCCGGAGTCCATAACCGCTGCCCGTAGCTGTCGGGGCTATTCAGCCGTTCTATGATTCCCTTGAGCGCCTGATGTGTCGAGAACGTTCCCTTCGCCCCGAATAAATCGATGTTCCGTCCCAAAAATGTCGCTAGCGACTCCAGCGAAGCGAATCCTTGTATAATACTGTTCTGGTAGCACGAGTTGTCCCAGTTGCCCAGACCTGGAGGTAGACTGTCCTTGTTGCCGAGAAGTGTAGTACCGAAGCCTGGCAGTGTTGGAGCTCGAGGGATAAGGGAGGAAAGTGATGAGTTATCGAGTCTAAGGATCCGCTTCATCGCTTCGCTCTTAGCTTCGAAAGTCATCGGACCGGCACTTTCGTCGATCGGGGTTGAAGTTGCTTTTGTGTCTAGGGCGGCGACTACTCTGGACGGCGTCATGTAGACGATGACGTCCCACAATGCTCGAGCTGCCGTGGCCGGAATCGATCCAGACTGAGTCAAGGCGACAAAGACGAGTATCGCGATCGCTAGGGTGGAGGCTATGCTTGGGTGATCATGTAGATACTGAAATACCGTGTCATAGTGGCTATTCTTTGCGTGGTTGAAGGGACTTTGAGTGAGGACACTGTTCGCCCCTCTATGAGAGTGCATGGTTGAGTGGGAAATCCGGGAGGTCACGGCATAGAGACAACTTTCGAATACTCATGGACGGGTAAAAGAAAGAATATGAGTCTGTATATCTTATGTATAGATTGGTGATATTTGAACTGTTTGCCCGTCGGAGTTTAATAAGCGCTACCGGTTTCACTTCTGGTTCCTGTGGTTGCCCGGACTTGTTATCGATAAGCGACTTATCGTCTCCACTGAAAATATTCTACGGCTGTGATAAAAACACAAACTTTCCGGTCCTCATCACAATGGCTAAAGCAAGAGGTACGTGGAGATTATGCAGGAGGGAATGAGGCTACTAAATTAATGGCTGTCTATAGTCCAGTCAAAGCACTCTCGTGCGGCCCGCCGGGCAGCATCGCCGAGTCTCAACGTCGACAAGTCTTTAACCACCCTTCCCCGTGCCGAAGATACCGTGATACAGCGTGAATCCATCCTTTCCGATCGCGCAAATGCCGGTGTGGCCAAGAGGAAATCGAAAACGAAAGCCCTGTCAAAGGCGCAGCGTGCTAGGCAGCAGAAGGGTATCGAAAGAGCAGAGAATATCATGGATCAACTAGAGACGAAAGTGGAGAAGAGTCTCAAGCGGGGGAAGACTGTGAAAGCACGTAGGGTACGAGCAAAATGATTTACCCAAGGGCATTACCTTGACTGACAATGCGGGCTGCCAGGCTGAGTGGGAAGACCTGAATCGCAAGTCGGGGGCGACCATGTTTCAGAACCTCAACGACGAGGCGGATAATGATGACGATGACGCTATGGCTGATGTTTCCGCGGCCCCTAAGAAAACAAAGCCGCAGCCGCAACCCACATACGTGGCTCAAAACCCGGCGGTCGACCAACACGCAGACATTGACGTGGACGATGATATCAGCTGAGATGTCACAGCGACAGTGCAAAGGAGATACCAGGCTCGTCACGTCAACTATTTCCTTGGCCTAAGCTGGTTGATCATTCGATCAATGTCAGCGACAGCTTGCCCCGAAGCTCTTGTCCGGAGGAGCTCCAGGGTATTGAAGTCTTTGGCCCTGAAGGCTTCCTCCCCGGCTTTCACGATCATTCCACATTTCACCCACATTTCCACCTTGTCTTCGACTGGTAAATTGGTGCATTTGGGTACGAAAAACGAAGCGAGTTCGTGTTTCCAGCACCTAGTATCTCGTTATAGAAAGGCTGTCCATTTGTGTCAGCACGTGCATGCATACAACTGAAGCCAGTTAAGAATTGGCTCACCTCCCATCCGATCGGCGATTTTTTGTTTCTGCCGATCTCTTCCAACTCACCCCAGTCTCGTTTGGCAACTAGAGCCCTTAGTCTAAGCCACCAATATGTCTTGTCTGGCAGCTTAAATTCACTCTGAAGCTTCTGTGCTCTCTTGCCGTAGCCCGATCGGATCAGTCTGTAAATAGTCTCGTTTAAGCTTAGACCCACAAACTCCGACCGATCTGCAATGTCCTTGTCCAAGGCTTCCTGAACCTTCAACAACTGTGATGCTTCGGAAAGAAGTTTTTGCTGCAAGACTACTGTCGCGTCTTTAGAGTCAACTAATAACCGAGAGGCAAGCTGCAGCTTCTCCGTTTTGTGCGGCAATTCTGTCTGAGCCAATGCTTCTGAGAGGAGCACATTAGAGCCATCGATCGGACGATCGTCTTGGTAGTAGAGATCTTTTAGTAGTTCGGTATCGTCACCTCGAGCGGTCGTTTCCACAAGGGCAGAAGCCATAGGTCGGCTGTTAATCATTCTGAAGAAGCTGGCCAGGGGGAGTTTGCTTTTGAGACGTAGAAGCACATAGCTTACTAGGTCATTGTCCCCGCTTTCGATGGCTTTATCAAGAGCGATTTCATCCTCCTCCATATTCAGAAGTAATGGAACCTGCTTGCCGGCCCGCGGCTCGTGGTTCAGCAGCTGGGTCGCCAGTTGCGCACGCCCTTCATCGTAAGCGGCTTGTGCGATCAGTTCGAACGATATCCCCGGCTTGCCATCCAATCTTTGCACGATAAGCTTACAGACAGCTTCATCGTCAACGGTTGAAACCTTGACTTTCTGGCTAGCCCAATGAACGTAAATCCTGTCGGCGGGTATCTGCAGGTATTCCGAGATCTTGATGGCAAGTAGATATTCATGTCTATTCACCAAACGTTCAATAAGTTTCTCCGGAGTCAGCCGCATGTATTGATCATATGAGATTGGGAGCCCAATCTGGTAGTCCCTGACTGCTTTAAGGACTCGTAGTTTCTCGGTCATTTCTACGAAATCGTCACTGTTGTATAAATCCAGAACAGACTTTCCGAATGACGCAGCTTTCAACAATCTCTTCTGCCAATATGCGTCGAACTCATGACCCGCGGCCCTAACGCAAGTGTCAACGGCCTCTGGCAAACTTGAACGGATTCGCTGAATGTTCTCGTCGGCCTTGGGAGATTTCTTTTCCAGCAAGTCGACTGAGTCCAGCAGGACTGAGGCAGGGGAGGTAGACCCGAGGCGGAAGATCGCCTCCGTTACCTCTAGACTGGTCGTTAATTGGCGAGAAAACAGATCTTGCAAGCAAACATACCAGTAACTTTATGCAGAAATTCGCATGTGTCATGCGTGATCAATCGCACGCCATCAAACTCGGGGACGACGTGGACAGTGCCGTCATAGTAGTAGCTAACTTGGTTAGGAGATCGCAAGCTTCCGGATACGATGGAGAACTCACCGAGCGGCAACGCCGTTGGGGCCAATCAAGTGCACTTCATCTTCCCACGCAATGACAACAGCATCATCGCCACACCAGTCAACCGTCCGGGGAGTTACGCGAGATTCGGGGTCATATTCGCTGTACTTGCTCTGGAAGTCACTACTGACTACCCATACCTTGCCTTCCGCCGTAATGAGAGCCACAAATCTTCCGGTTGGCGACACGCTGGCATGCTTGAAAGGACCGTTTTGAAGCACTTTGTCCTCTGCTTCCGTGGGATCAACAAGGTATACAGTTTTGTCAACTGCTAGAAGTACCTCGACCGAGCGCGACAATGTAAAAGCAGGTGGAATTAGTGACCACGATGAAACTTCTCCTTCAGGACAATGGGCTAGGAGCTTCGGTCGAGGCTCGTCATAGTTAGACACCGCGACCAGCTGGTTATTTGAGAGGAGAGCAACGAAGCCGGAAGTCCAAAAGCGACAGGCTCTGACTCCATATTCTTCCGCTCCCTACGCATATTAGCACCGAAATATAGTAGATATAGGTATCAAAAGCCTACGTTTCCAAGAGAGAATGAAGTGAAATCTCCATATAGTCCGAAATAGCGTCGCACGGTGCCATCTTCCGTGATCACTAACAACTCTTCTTTGTCGGACCAGCCGAGCCCTCGAATAGTACCATGCTCCCACTGGAACCGTTAGAGTTAGAAGTACTATTGAGTTGAATCATTAACTAACATTAAGTCGATTAATCAGCTTTCCTGAGGACGAGTAGATACCAATGCTCGACCTGGCGGTCTGAGCATCACGGAACCTGTACGGCTTGGTATCATCGCGATGCAACGCTGTGATTTGTAAGCGTCGACCCAAATATGTATAACTATAGATACTCATACCTAGAGCCCCTCCGTATGGAGCGCCTGCAACGATGTAGTTCTCTAGTTCGACATCTTCATCGAAGATAGCGTCGTATATCGGGACTTTCCTGTAGAAACTATCGCCCAGCCTCTCCCAGTTTGCCAGTGGATTTGATGGCGCCATTGATACTGGCAGATATTCCCATGAACAGAGACCACGCCAACCGAAGAATGAGATCAAAGCTGCGATTGAGCTTGTTGGCGGTCGTTCATCGGGAAGCTCCCAGCTCACATGGGGTCGGACCGGCGCTAAACCAAGTTAGGCGTAGCGTCTTGGCTGTTCGTCGGCCACTTATCAACGCTTAACATTTACTGATACTGAACATCATGAAGCAACCGAGAAAGGATTATGGACGACCTAGCAGAAATATCCAGTCTGGTACTAGAGCTATCAGACCTTGAAGTAGCGCTCTATCTCTGCCTTGCAGCTCGCGAGCATTGCCGTATCGATGCTACGGCAGACAACATTAATGACGTTGCCACAGAGCTCGCCCTGGTAACTTGCTTCCTAGTATATAATGTGCTTCATAGTTCACACACTAATGTTCCGCCAGATATGTGTACACACCTTTGGCCTTACTTGTACTACCGTTGACTGCTCGGAGACTACAACACTGGATGAATTCTGCTCAGAACTCATTCTTGCTAATGCTCGAAACTCGACTGGTCCGAACAATGCGGAGAACAGGACGGCAAACGTCGTCGTAGCCAAGAACTTCGACCGCGCTGCTGACAAAATACAGCTCCAAGCTCTTGAGGTGATTATAGGATCTTGATGGAAGGTTTTCTCTTGCTAATGCCCATAACAGCTGATGAGCTCTAAGAAACTCAATACGTATAATGGCTTCCTTGAGGCCCCCGAGGAATTTCTCTTCATACCGCTTGTTATGCGCAAGACAGAACATGATCAACCAGCTTTAAACTTTCATTTAGTAGGTAGCCTGCTGCCATATCTCCATGATTGGATGATGCTGACCTGTCAAGAATGACCGCCTCATTATCTCCTATTTTCACGGCTCAAGGGACGACTTTATTTACCTAGAAGAGAACAACGACTGGCTTTCTGACGGCCAGATGTCAGCATCGTCCGTTGTGCGCAAATCAGAGGTACCACTGCACAAGGGACACCTGAGTATAGACCGAAAGGTGAGGTTAGCTTGCTGGGAGTTCGTTCAATACTTATCGAAATACAGGCCTTGGACAAACTACAGAAAGCCAGTGACTGTGTAACTATGGGCGCGGATGTAGTCAGGTATCATCAAGATATCACTGTGTTTCTCCGTCTCAGTCGCGCAGTTGCTGGAGGAATATCTGCACGATCAAACGTCTATTTTAGGAAAATTTCAAAGTGTGTCCGCAAGGCTTTAGAAGTATGACTTGAACTAACCCAGATAGGTTGCTCGCTGTACTGCATGGGATTGATTATCTCACGCCATCAATAGTAGCCTTAGCTGCGAAGAAGGTGTTCCGCCATCGAATTATTGTGGCTAAACCGGAAGATGACCGCAGTTTGCAATATGGAAGCGACCTAAAAACGGTAGCCCAGGTTCTATCCTATGCTACTCCTGATACTATCCTGGACAGTGTCTTGACACTGGAAGCTCCATTATGAGCGTTTCAGTCACACCACAATGCAAATCTCATTTTCGATTATTATGCGCTGTCGCAATCAACTGGCCCATAGAATATTTTACAGTGTATAATTCTTGACACGCTGAATTATGCATATAACGTCGTGTCCGCCCCGCAACTGGAAATATATAATATACATGGATACCCGTCCCGTCCGGCTGCCCACCAATGTAGCCTGGACCGTGTCCCTATGGCCGTTCCCCAATTAGTTAATCAAGGTCAAGCAATTCGCCAACCAAGTTCACAATTCCACCTAGCAAATTGGACACCAAATCCACTACACCTCCCAACAACGGAAATGTAACCGACAACAGACACTCCAGCGCATCCGTTACCTCGTCCAATAGTTCTTCCAATACTTCGTCAAGTGTACACTTTTCTTCGTCATCCCGCCTAGTACTTTGCAATACATTGTTTGCGCCCAAGTTGGGCTCTTGGCAGGTCGTCATCTTGCCCAAGACTTTGTCCTTGGATTGCTTGACCAACGCCTCTGCGGATTGGATTTGTTGGAGTTTATCGCTAAGACCTCTTTTATGGGTGGCGCCGATAGTTCCGTTTAGGGCGGGCGCTACTGCTTTGCCATTTTCTGCACTAATATGAGAGAGTCTTTCAAGGATCGGGGAGACGTGGTGGAGGGTGCGATTGAGCCTTTCCAGATTCTGACAATTGTTGAGACTAGCTCCCGGGACTGCCGAGTGGGCGTGGATAAGTGAAAAAATGCTTGAGAGGAAAACGACACAGAACAAGAGTGGCCGATACATCATTGCGATCTGTTGGATGGGTATTGAGTACTAAGTAGTGTTACACTGGTTGGAAGAGGAATTGGAAGAGGAATTGTTGATTCTCCATGATCAATGAAGAATGAAAACCTGGCACTCTTGGCAGGAGAATAAGGGGGATCTACACAGAAAAAAATGAATTCTCAACTAATGCATCGGTTGTGGTTCCAGAGAGCGGGAAAGTCTATCATGTCAGATCATCGATGATATCCTCGCGGCTTACCCCAAACAGTTAAGGTGCTCATTTCGCGTATCCCGGGAGCTGGGCCGAAAAGGAGATACATCGCTTATATCAGCGGGTATCAAGTCCCGTGACCCCACTGACCCAGTAGGTTTGTGGAGAGTATGGGAGCTGTCAACAAGTTAGGTTATTTGTCGGAGGGATTCCGATGGGGGCTGCAATTAGACTGGTCTAGCGCCAGGGTCCCTGGCAACAAGAGTCTCTTGCCTTCCCGGGTCAATCTCCCAAGAGCGAATAACGAAACTTGTGTTATGGCCAAGTTCAACAGGTTGAATATTTCATTAAAATTTCATGTACGCTAATGCAAAAAGGTGTCTAGGCTAGATCATATTCCTTGATCAACTTCTCCGCGCATGTGGCTCCCGTCACATATGCCACGGCCTGAACATGACAGTTGGCCAACACGGGGACCACGCTCATATCCGCTACGCGCAACCCATCAATGCCTATGAGGCGGAAATCGTTGTCCACTGCGGCATCGGCATCGCCCTTCTTACCCATCTTGATAGTGCCAGTCATGTGCCAGCTGGATGAAATGTTCTGTTTCCAGTACTCCAAGAGATCTTCGTCAGAGTCGGACTTGGGACCAGCCAATTCCATGACGTTATCCTTGGTATAGCCATCGTTCTTAGCAATGCGGAACGCATCCCGCAGAGACTCAATCGCAACACGACGATCGAATGGGTGAGACAAGAACTTCGGATCGAAGAGCAAGGGCACATTGGGGTCCGAGGACTGTAGAGTGACTTCACCACGAGCCTGTGCGTTGAACATGAACACGAGCAGACAGGAGTAGTTCAGGGCCTCCTTGGCGAAATCCGGGATGAACCAGTGGATAGGGAAATGGGTCAGGATTTCATAGTGCGGCACAGTCTCTTGCAGAAGATACTTCTGCTCTTCCTCGGGCAGCTTCTGGAATTCCTCGGAGGACGTGAGCTTGTCGAGCTTGAACCAGCCGATACCCAGTTCGCAGGCGAACCGTGACCATGGGCCACTTCCGTCTTTCTTCCATTGCTCAAGGGCCTCGGCCATGGCTTTCTCGTCGCCGTAGAACTCGCGGCGCTGGGTGCTATTCTCCACGCGAGTGTTCACGATCGGGACGAAAGTGTGGTCTCGGAGATTTTGACCAATGACGGGAACATCGAGTTTGACGGGGATATTGAACTTCTCTAGCTGCTGTGCCGGGCCAATGCCCGAGTGCATGAGGATACGCGGACCTTCCAGAGACCCAGCGCACATGATAACCTCCTTTGAGGCGAGGTCTTCGCAAATGTTAGTCAGATATTGTTTGGTTGTAAACTATATTTCATAGTCTCCATTTTTGGATATCATTTTCAAATCAAAGCGGGTAAACTGGAGTTAAACTCACACTGCTTCCCATTGGATTCCACACCCACAACCTTGTTGCCGTCGAATACGAGGCGCTGTACAGGAGCATCGGTGACAATACTCAAATTCTCCGACCGTGGCTTCAAAAGATCCGCAGCTGTTGACCGAACGCCATTGTAGGCAGAGTTAATCAAAACAGACATCCCAATGGGATTGCCCGAGTTATGGTCCGGATTGAAGGGGAACCCTGCTTGTTCGATGACATCCAAAAGCGGCGGGAGATCTTTCTCCCATTCCGAGGCAAACCCTACGTGAAGCGGACCAGAGTTTCCGTGATCTTCCGCTCGAGGAGCTGCGTACTTCGCATCAATACCAGCAGGGAGATCGCCGTGGAAGGTCTCGAGGGCTTTGAACCTGGACTGGATTTGCTCCCAGCGGAAGGCATCATCGCCAACAACTCGTGCCCACTCTTCGTAATCATCGCGGGCGCCTACCGTGTATACACCGAAGTTGATGGCGCTGGAGCCTCCCATGCCCCTTCCGCGGGAGTAGTCGATCTCGCGGTTGTTACAGTCATATTGTGGCGTGGTCTTGAAGCCCCAGTTCATGTGTTTATTCTGGAAGGTCAGCCACCGCTGGCCGTCCACCCGCAGGTCGTGTTCGGCATTGAGGCCTCCGGCTTCCAGAAGAAGCACTTTGGGATGCTTTGGAGAGTTGGCCAACTGGCTTGCCACCGTGCTGCCGGCTGGACCACCTATTATTTAAGTTTCATTAGCGGACTGTGGAGACCCCGCCTGGGCGGTCTCACCTCCAATAACAATAAAGTCAGCAGCGGAATCCATTTCGTCTTCTTGGTTCTGGAATTGATCTCGGAAAGGCGATCGGGGGAGACAGAGAGGGGGGATACGAGGTCTTCATAAGGGGTTGGACTACTAGTGCGTCTTGGTGTGAATCTCCTCCGGCAGAGGGGCAAAAGCACGGACAGAAACGTTACTGACCGCTCCGCTGGCGTCGACTCCATACGGAACAAAGGAAATTAATGGGTATTCACTATTAGCATGCATGAAGCATTCGGCGCTTGTCGACTGGTGGTGTCTTTTGCAGGGATCAACAGTACCGGCGTTTGGAGCAACGTCCAATGGAGGGTTGCGATTAGCCCTAACTCACAGGGTTAGCGGGTCCTGGAACGAGCCTAATCTCCCGCTAATGTCTAATCATAGTATTTGGGGTATTGCGAGTTCCCACTTTATGGTTTAAGCTCCAAATTCACGTACGACAGTTGAGACCCTAATGCTGCATCAGGACGGATATGGATGGCACACTAGTTTTAGCCGTGTCCACAGCTCTCTCAGGGGGTGGATCTATGAAGGTACCGAATTATAGACCACGCTGCCCTCCAAAGAGGAGCCTTCTGGCCACACTACCTGTAACGGGCTGCTTCAGTTCATGCTAGAGTGGTGTTTGTTGATTCTACCCTTCGGATCATTGCCTTATTAGGAGATAGGTACGATGTCCTCTTGTTCACGGACGACGGGAGGACAGTATGTCCCGGTGAAGCGGTCCGGTTTTAACGCTGATGAGCAACACATTAGCTCCGTACAGATCTTGGCATCATAATTTCCAGGGCAAATTCCTCATGCCGCTGGTGGATCCAATGTTCCCGGAACCGTGTGAAGAATCCTGCAGAACGGTGCTTTGGGATTTTTCCTTTTCTTGTCCTAGCATCAAAGCACGTTGCCCCCGTTCCCAAAATGGCACCCTTTCCCTGTCCCTTGGAAGCGGGACCTAGCGCATGTGGTTCTTATACTTGGCGATTCCGGATCTCTGGAGTGACCCATTTGCTCTTCTTCCCTACACTGTGCGCTCTTCGGCTTCTTAGGTTGACATCATGGCTGCAGCAGACGCGGAGGCGTTCACCCTCCTCTCTCTGGGTCTAGTCTTCATTATTATCCGAATTTACGTGAGATGGACGTCGGTCGGCCCTGCCAACTTCCAGGCGGATGATTACTTGATGCCCTTGGCCGGGGTGAGTGCGAATGAAACCGACTGCAAGTTTTGCCCAGAAGAGGAGTACTTACACTCTAATATATAGCTAGCGTACACTGCCGAAACAGTAGCGGCGTACCTGGTTGGGGCCTTGTTCGGTGGACTCACGAATAGTTACATGACTCCTGAAGAACGTGCCGCACTTGACCCAAACTCGCGCGAGTATTATGATAGGCAATGGGGCTCGAAAATCCAGGTGATCGGGTGGTCATTCTATGCATGCATCCTGTGGTTGGTGAAGGCCTGTGTGGCCGTGTTCTATTCCCGGTTGACGTACGCTTTTCCTGCATTATTATATTACTTGTTAAATCCTGTATGGTTGTAATACTGACAAGTACAGCACTGGGCTCCAAAACCTACCAGGTCGAGTGCGGTTCGCATACGTCCTCATCGGAGTGACCTATCTTGCTGTAGCATTGTCTATCTTGCTTGGATGCCAACCGATGCATAAGTACTGGCAGATTAACCCAGATCCAGGAAGTAAGCCATTAAAGTTCCTTTGGTCTACTTCTACCATGTTAACAGCTTAGATATTTGCCAACCCACCAGGTCAACGCTCTACGTTCTTATTGTGGTCATTCCAAATGTATTGACCGACCTGTACCTGATGTCTATTCCGCTACCAGTTCGTCTCCCATTACCCCACCAAAAGCCACCAAAAGCTCACAATACGTCAGTTGTTATGGAAAGTCAACATTGGTATTAGGAGAAAGATTACCCTAATGGCTTTGTTCAGTGGCGCCTCCTTCGTGATCATGGCCGCTATCATCCGTGCCGTAACCATTATGACAGTACGCCCTACCCTTTCCGTAGACCTACTTCGATTGTTTCCAGACCTAACAAGCCCACCTTAGTCCGGACCTGAAGGCGCAGTCTCGGGTAGCAAATGGGCCTGTCGCGAAACATTCGTCTCCATCGTTGTCGCTAACCTCCCAATCATCCAACCCCTTATCCGCCGCGCGCCCAGAAAGTCGGTCTCAGCGGCCTTTTCAGTTCCAGCGGTGGACCTTCCAGCTACGGCCGTCACCGCACACAGTCCTTCCCACTAGGGAGCCGAAATCAACCATCTAAACGCTCGCGACACCCGCTTTCAATTCCGAATAACACGACAGCATGGGGCAGCGACGAGCACATCTTAGTGGAGGGTTCAGGCAAGGGATCGGGCAAAACGAATGACATCACAGTCACCCAAGAGATGATTATCGAGAGTGAGCCGCGTCGTACTGGCCATACTCCGGATGAGGCCCTTCCATCGCCTAATACATGGGATTCGAATAGGGGGCGGGCTCTTTGATTTCACTGGGTTTGGATTGGTTTTGGCTAAAGGTGGAGTTATGGTATTAAACGTGTTTCATGTAATATTATAAGAATTTCCTTTGTTAATGTATGCTCGATTGAAGTAATACCCAGACTAGAAACTTCACAGGACATTGTTCCATGGATCCCCAGGCAATAGTCAAGTATAGTCCAACAAATCCATGTTATAAAAAAAATAACAAGCTTTAGACTAGAGCATACGAATGCAAGAAAGGCTTGGCTACGGCCAAGACCATTAATTGGTTCGAATATCAAGTCAAGTATTAATTAACGTGATATATTAACGTGATATATTAATTAATATTAATATGATTCACCGCCAGCTATAGAACTTGACATCGGCATGTGGGGATAAATCTATATTAATACTTATTAAGGTCGGGTCGATGAGCTTAAATACTTATTGTCTCTGAATAAGAACCGTGGCTTGCTTAGCTATAGTCATTATAGTGATTATCGCTATTATTATATTGAATATGAGAGGCCGTTGTTCAATTAGTGAATTGCAGCCTGAGGCCTTCACTTGTGATGAAGTTTGCGCTAATACTCTTTAGGTAATATTGAAATCTAGGCACTCATCGGTTGAAATTTCCTAATTAGTATAGAACTTTAGGACTTTCGGAGAAAAGCAGACATACTCCAGAGTAGACTCTGTTATTCAAACAATACTCCAGACAATATCAATGTTCTTCAATAACCCAAAAATATTGGGCATAAAGCGCGCATTGTCTGCGTTCAACACATTACAGACGAGGAAAATGGACTCCAAATGTCTAATACTTCCTGACGAGGGTCAACTGCGGAAGTCGGGGAATAATGTACTCCGGTATTGAACGCTGATTGAGTTGATGAGGAAACATATCGTGTCTTTTAGGAACTCGTTAACTGCAAATTTTGGACGCCTCGCTTGTACCAGGTCTTTTCTGACGATCATAATTAGCCTGACTGGCTCTTTGCTGGAGCGTGGGGGCCATAAATATCATTTTGCGCTGGGGGCGGTCATCCTTCGCGACGGCTCGGCACAACGCTTTTTTACTAGCCTGCTTAACGGCAACACTAGATTGAGATGTGTTCAATCTGCAGGAGTATCTAGTATAGTCAGTCAGTGGTTAGTTGGGTGCACCGTTCCCCAACAAAGCACGGCAGCCGCTCCTTCGCCAAGGCAATAAGCGTGCGTTTGATAACAAAGGCACATCGCAGTCACAGAAGGGTGCAACGTTGTAATTATCAATCTATTACTAAACGATGGCGCCTCGGCAGGTATGATCGGTTGATCTGGAATGACCGCGCTGCAGTATGCCATCTACCTTGGTCAGGAGGATAAAGCTCGACTCCTACTGAAAAGATGCGATCCGAATGCCGGAGATGAAGAGGGACAGACGGCATTCCATTATGCCGTTCGGTCTAGCAGAGCCAGCCTGGGTTTTATACAGCTGGTAGTCGAGGCAGGTGCGGATCTGCACAAAGAGGATCATAGTTCAAAAACACCATTGCACAACGCGGCTCAGGGTAGAGGACGAGAGGTGGCCAGTTTTCTGGTCGAGCAAGCAACAAATTACGCCAATCGCTACCAGGAACTGGAGAAAGATGTTAAAAAGGGAACTGTTGCAGAAAGTCCTGCCAACACCGAAATTGAGTTGGATTTTCGGAAAATGGACTAGCCGATAGTAGTTGTAGGTTGATCTGACGAGTCTTTATAGTCTTACCTGGTTATATACATTTGAGATATTCTAAGACGACCCAAAATGCTAGTGATACACATAGTATGACTGATCAAAACTTAGTCAGGACGCAAGTGAAATGGCCCCTTCATCTGTATAAGGGACACCATGGGAGGAAATACCCTGAGCGTCGAGCGGCTGCACTCGCACCCCTCTGCGTAGAACATAACGTTGGAGTGGATTGAGAAAGTTGGTACTGAGTCGATATACGATGAAGTCTCCAGTGGACATCTTGAATGCCGACTGCATCTCTTTTAGAGTGTATTGTTTTGATTTCCTCATAAATAGATAGACGGCTAGCAAGGAGAGTAAATTGAAGACACTATGCGGATTAGTTGAGGTTGAGATTGCCCCAAAAGCATGAAGCACACGCTCACGTCCGACTATGCATCAGAGTGTACCAGCTGCCGATGTTTGGAACGGTGACTGTTACCGAGATCTGAGAAAACCTGGTAGATGCAAATTGCATTGTCAGCACCAGGCATGGAAGAACTCAATCCTTACAAACTTTACCTCGATGGGAAGGCGGAAATATCTCTGCACCATATGGGACGGAACAAGTCCCAGTCAAACAGTGGATATTATAGTGGAAACGCAAAGGAGCACAAAGGCCAGACGTCGTCAAATGCTTGAAAATGGTGCTCCCACAGTAAGATTCACAGGTGCGACAAGGTATATAATATACGAAACGTCTTTTGCATAATTGTTCATCACATCGACTGGGCAGTCGCCGTGAGCCCTGTTCCGGCCAGGCTGCCCGCCACCATAACCGAGACCAATGTCACTGTTGCTCGACGTATATATCGTTGAACCTTTAGTCGTCATGACCATTTCGAGAAAGTACTGTGCTCGAAAAGTGTCTCTTTCTCCTGAACCCAGCTGTCAATGAGGTGCAGGTCGCGTGCTGCGAGAATATCCCAAGTGCGGAGACGACGTAGTGACTCGAATGCCTTGTCCCAATAGCCCTGACGCACATACCAGTTGGGCGATTCCCATCCCAACCAAATAAGAAAGGAGCAAATGTTCTTGAGGATAAGGTCAAATGCACAAATTAATCCTAGGGTAAAGGGTGACAGACAGCCAAAGTCTAACACGCCTTAGGATGTTAACCAGAATCCAACAGGCATTCCCTTGTACAAATAGTCGACGATAAAATTGGAGGTTCCTACATAACCTTCGTCAAAAAGGGAACACATACACTGGCAATATGGACAAGACATTACTACGAGAAGCACTTGGGCTAATATCAGCCAGATAGATCAAGCTTGTGCAGCTGTTGATGTCCTCTAGAAGTATGGGCATCCACCAATTCTTCCACGCCTTTCTACTCTGTCTTCTCCAACTAATGTCCGCTGCAAGCTACAAATGTTGAATCGTGGCTGGCAATGGGAATCAGATCTGATTGAAGGTGAGGAGGCTGTGCAATGTGGCGATGATATGCAAAGGACCTGTTAGGCAACAACTCACATGATGACCCATCAGCTGGCGTTTGTCACCGAATAAGTAACGATGTACTAAGTACATTTCCTCTTTTCATCTAAAGACTACTCGCATAGAGTGGTATACACTTGCCATATTGTGTCCACCAGGAGTAACCACTGAGTCAAAAACAGCTCTGAAAATGGGAAAGTTTCAAGTTTTCCACGGAATATCAGTGCGCTAATTAAAGCTTTTCCTTAGACAACATTTAATGACCCCATGTCTCAAGTCTAGACTTCGATTCGAGCTATTCTCTTGACTCATTCGCTGCCAATAAAGCCATGGAATGGCGTGAGCCTGGCTTACTGTGCAGATTCGTGATGCAACGTTCCACAAACCTCCATCCCAGTGATTGGTATCCGTCGAGCCAACCAAAGCGCACAGATGCCAGCGAGGGATGGTGAGCCCCAGATTGTCGCAGTCTTTCTATGAGACTAGGACTTTGTATCCCGAACTATCGCTTGAGTATGGTATGAGATAATACCAAGCTTTATAGAAGCTTTATATAACCACGACCTGGATCCGAATGAAATTAATCCCGCGCCCATTCAGGGCCGTTGCAAATCCGTGTCCTGTGGCTGATCTCGATCCCGACTGAGGAGGGGTAGGTCCTCCTTTTGAGTCTACCATAGGCGGATCGGTATGTACGTTACATGGCTAAACTTGTGGGCGGCAAGCAGTTTGGACGATGATTAGGTTACGGTCACAATGCCCAGACAACTAGTTTCTGCCCAGTGTTGGACAGGTTTGAGACATCCACGTCAGACAACGCTTAAAGTAATATATACCTTGGACGCCGCACGTCTCCATGTTAGAGCTCATTCCAGAGTTTGTGGGTATCTTTGAAGGATCTTCTGCAAATGCCCTACACGACGCTTATGAAGTCCTTTCGGGTGAGATGGCCATTGCGATCCAGGAAGCTCCGTAAAAAAGGGGAGCTAGACACTGCCGCCGAAGACAGCGATCCTCTTATCCTTAGCGCGGTTGCTGACGATTCCGGGGTGAAAGGAAGACATGGGATGAAAGTAGAACAGATTTCACTTAAAGATGATAAAAAAAGTGACAAAATATCCTCGCCACAGGTTGGATTTTCTTGGGGAAAAGCGCAAGAGTATGGTGTTGAAGCCTTCGACGCTTCTTCATCGGCGCCAGTGACGGTGACCTTCATGGAGAAAAAGAGCCTTTGGGTGCGAGCAGAACAGCTGCTACGCGAGGATGATAAGAAAAGGAGAATCTGGCAAGCATCTTTGGATATACTCGAGGAAGAATTCGGATCTCGACTTCAGCCAACTGGGAAGACAGATCTCCGGCGGCAGTTCTGCAATTTATTGGACGCCAAAACTCGCGATCTAGAAGGGAAGAAGTGGTCAGTCCGATTTGGTGACCACACAATCGCGGTCAAAGATCAGCTCATTCGTGTTTTCCAAAATGTATTGATAGCCAAGGATGCGATCGGGCACGCAGCGAATCTGAGCCCGCCAGCTGCAATCGCTTGCGCTGGGGTGACCGTTGTTCTGTCAGTGAGTTGATACCCTAGCAATGTCACTTATATTCTAGTCAAAGATGCTAATCAAGCAACAGCTTGTTGTCCAAGCTGCTGAGCAGCATGCCGCGCTTTTGCAGGGACTAGAGTCGACCTCTGCGTTGATAAGTCGCCTTCGAGTCGTTGAAGAGATCTACTTATCCCGTGGGTCGTCTCAAGCCGCCCAGTTTGGGACCGAGTTTGAAGAGACATTGACACAGTTGTATACGAAAATATTGGAATTCCAGGCTCGAGCCCTATGTTATCTGGGAAAACATTCGATTACCAAACTTTTAAGCGATATGTTCAAACACGATGGATGGGATGCGCTGCTCCAGGGGATTGACAGGCTCGAGGTCTCTGAGAAGAGATTTGCTGATCTCCTTGATGCTGTGGAAGTGAGACAGAAACTTGAAACCCTTCAAAGTGCTGTAGACAAAAGCCAGTTGTGGCAAACAACAACTGCCCGAGATGAGAAGGCCAGCAAGTTTTTAAGACTTCTGTACACCTGTCCTTACAAGGACCAAAAGGAAAGAAATAACGATCGTGTTCCAGGAACATGTGAATGGTTCACAAGCCACGTTCAGTTCCAGAGCTGGAACCAAAATAATGGGCCAAATTTGCTATGGGTTTCGGCGGACCCAGGTTGCGGGAAATCAGTCTTGGTGAAGTATTTGGTTGATGCAGTTCTTCCTACAAGGACGAGAACGGTTTGTTACTTCTTTTTCAAGGACGACTTTGAAGACCAGAGGAGCTCAACATGTGCTCTCCGTACAATTCTACGGCAGCTTTTTCTTGCACAGCCTCACATATTGCATGACTTGATATTGGACAAGGTTGAGGCAGATGGGGCCCAGCTTACGGATTCGTTTTGCGATCTCTGGGAAATTCTGACGAGCGTAGCCAATACTCCAAGCTCTGGGGAGGTGGTATGCGTATTTGACGCCTTAGATGAGTGTCGAGAAGCTGACCGAATCCGATTCACCCGTGCAGTGAAAAATCTCTTTATCCCAGAGCCCAGAGTGTCTAACTTGAAATTTCTTATAACGAGCAGACCTTACGAACACATCCGCCGTGGGTTCTGGGAACTCGAAGCTCAGCTACCAAAAATTCATCTCAGTGGTGAGAACGAGGTTGAAATCGAGAAAATCATGAAAGAGATAGACCTCGTTATCAAAGAGCGGATTAGCCAGATTGGCAAGCAGAAGTCTTTGGAAATTCAAGAGTGTGAATTTCTACAGGAACAGCTCACAAGCATTCCCAACCGTACCTATCTTTGGGTGAGCCTCGTAATAGATGTTATCGAGAACACGACCGGTTTCACAAAAGGGAACGTCCGTCGAGCTATACAGTCACTACCTCGGACCGTTGATGACGCGTACGAGAAGATCCTGAGCCACAGTCCTGATATCGATAAAGCAAAGACCCTTCTACATATTGTTACTGCTGCAAAGGAACCGCTATCCCCAAAGCAGGTATCTCTGGCCATGGCCATTAGTCCAGAGCACCGATCCTACACGGACCTTGAAGAAGAGCTAGAGTCGGAGCATGGGTTTCGGAGAACTGTTAGGGATCTATGTGGACTCCTCCTAGTCATCATTGATGAGAAGATCTACCTACTTCATCAGACCGCGAAGGAGTTCTTGGTCCGTGACGAATTATTGGCACCGCTTAGTGGTGAGCCCTTTCTTTCTAACTCATGGAAGCATTGTCTCCAGCCAGAGGAGTCGAACAAAGTACTTGCCGAAAAATGCATTTGGTATCTAAGTTTAGCCAACGAGAGGGTTCACGGAGACCCTTTTTTCAGGTACGGAGCCCATTATTGGCCTTTACATTTTCGTGAATCTTGCATGCTTGAGAATGATGCAATAGCAGCACAGGCGCTGTGTCTTTGTGAAGCAGGATCCAACAAACATGAGGCATGGGTACGATACTGGATACAGCGCGAGTATGAGAAGATTGGCCCAGCTGTATCTTTCCGGTTCCCCCGCGCCCCCACAATATGCATAGTATCTTACTTAGGGCTCGAAGCATTAGTGGGCATGTTTCTCAATGCTGGCGGAGTGGACATGAATGTTAAAGACCCCGAGTTTGGGTGCACGCCACTATCGTGGGCTGCAGCATATGGGCATGAGATAGTGGTAAAGCTCCTTGTACATTCGGGGAAGGTTGACCCAGACTCCAGGGATAGTGAAGGCAAAACACCATTATCATGGGCTGCAAGGCGTGGACATGACAAAGTAGTCGAGCTCCTACTTGGTACAGGCAAGGTTGACCCAGGCTCCGAGGACTATTCAAGAAGAACGCCATTATCATGGGCTGCAAGCCGTGGACATGACAAAGTAGTCGCGCTCCTTCTTGATTCAGGAGAGGTTGGCCCAGACTTCAAGGTCAAGTCTCAAGTACTTGATGTTGCAGGGGTAAAGTCTAGCCCAGGCCACATGACCAAGGTGGAAGAAACGCCACTATTTTTAGCTGCAGATAGGGGACATGACACAGTAGTCAAGCTCCTGCTTGATACAGGCAAATTTGACCCAAACTTCAAGTACGATTTAGGATTGACATTACTATCTTATTCTGCACAGCAGGGACATGAGAAGGTGGTAAGAGTCCTACTCGATGCACAGAATGTGGATCCAGAATCTAAGGACATGGTGGGAAGAACACCGCTATCATTAGCGGCAATGAGGGGCCAGGAATCGGTTGTGAATCTTCTGATAACATCTGGCAGGGTTGACCCAGACTCTAGAGACTATACGGGCAGAACGCCATTATCATTAGCTGCAATGTGTGGACATGGACATGTAATAAAGCAGCTATATGATACGGGCAAGGTGGATCCTGACTCCAGGGATAATGATGGTCGCACTCCATTATCATACGCTGCAGCACATGGACATGAGCGTGCATTAATGCAGCTATATAATACAGGAAAGGTGAATCCTGACTTTAGACAGGATAGGGGAAGAACACCTTTATCATTCGCTGCAGAATCTGGACATGGACATGTAATAAAGCAGCTTTGTGATACGGGGAAGGTGAACCCAGACTCCAGGGATATTGATGGTCGCACTCCATTGTCATACGCTGCAGAAGCTGATTGGGGAGCGCAAGCAGCCATAAATTGCCTGCTAGAAGTTAAAAAGCCGAACCCCGTTGTACTCTCACATGCTGTGGCAGATGAGCGGAGACGTCAATCTGCCCTAAAGGCGCTGCTAGAAACTGAGGAAGTGAACGTTGATTCAATGGACAACTGTGGACGCACTCCTCTCTCTTATGCTGCGGCAGCTAAGTGGCTAGATCCACAGCCCTTAGAGGCGCTTCTTAAAACCGGGAAGGTGAATGTTGAGTCAATGGATGAAGATGGGCGTACACCACTGTCGTACGCCGTAGAAGGGTGGAAGAAACTGCCTGATGAGCTTGGGGGGACAATATTCTCAGCGGTAGAGCCACTTCTTGAAACTGGGGAGGCCAATATTAAGTCAAAAGACAAGCATGGCCGCACGCCACTGTCATACGCTGAGGGGGATGGGAGGGAAGCTCTCAGAAAGCTACTCATGGACGCTCTACAGTCAAAGGGGTAAGTCCTATGTCCCTTTTACCTCGACCGTATCACTTGGTTTTGGGGCTGTGGGATATGTTGGTCCATGGAACAACGACTGACATAACTCGCAGAGCGGGAGTAGCTCAACCATTGAGGTGTCCCAACAATCACAAGTGGATCCATGAATATTGCTTGTTTTGGTGAGTGAGATATTCGTCCAATGCAGCAGCTCATGGAACTGATAGCTTTTCCGAAGACGTACATTGTCAAGAGTGAGTCCGTGACACGGCTATCTCTGTCTCTATGAAATCTGTTAGAGATCGAGTGCCCAAGGCACGACCTTAGTGGCATATGGGATTGTGTTCGAATGGGATTGTCAAATTGTACTGCCTGGAAGGATTTCGGCTCGAATTATTCAAAGTTTTGCCCAAATTGAAAGTCATTGAGAGAAGCATTACCTTTAACTTTAAGATATGCATACTGCCATGCTACTGAATTTATGTTCATTCCTTTCACTACCCAAATACTTGTTTCCTGGGGCGTCGATATATAGTAATCACTCTACTAAGCTACAGTGGATATCAAGCGCCCCGAGCGCGCTAACGATAGTCTATTTAAACTATGTATGCACCTACTATCAACGGTATTTAGTGTACGTACCAAGGATCAATGAGCTCCATTTCTGCCCCGGATCCGCGTTAATCACAATCTCCACCCATTGCCGATCAGAACCACCAAACTATTACGTATCGACATACCAAAATACATACATAAACTATCACCCACTCCCCAAAACGCCAATCTAAACACAGAACTACAAGTAAATCTATCCCCATGTTGTCAAATCCACGGCAAACAAGCTACACTCGACTTCGCCACAGAGCACGAAAGTAGACGAATCCGCATAGATCGATTGAGAAAGCAAGATGACACCTGGAATCTACCTGCGCGTCCGAAAGAATCAGTATCATCAAGAATATATCGCTCCCGGGAGGCTGGATAGGACGGGTTTGATGGTGGAGCCTGATCTGTTTCTGTGGAATTCGGTCGGTAGCTAATATGAGGCCGGTTTGAGGCTGTGGATGGTTTGCTCTGACGCTGGGGATTGGGATGGATGGTTGGTTTGCGGGGGTTTCTGGGTTCTTCTTGGTGTTGGGGATGCTGTGGTGGTGTTCTTTGCTCGATGTGTACGGTGTTCAGAGGGTTGTTTTGAGGGTTCCTCTTGTTGGAGAAGGGGCTTATATCAGGGCTGAGTGGTTTTTTGGGGGATGGTTTTGTGAGTAAAGGGTTTGTATGTTTAACACGATCTGATAAGTACATTGCGTAAATAATTGTAAGATGATGCTGCTATCGTAAACATAAAGCCATGAATCAATCAGTATGCATAGTTATCCCAACCTTCATTTACATTCTCCATACCCGCTTCGCGAACCTTTCGTCTCACCCAGTCGACGAAATCACACCCTCCCGGTCACAGGCCGATGCTTTACGAACATCTCAGGAGGGAACTTCTCCTTGTTATTGTGGTCTTCGACACATTGGTTCTCATGTCTCGGTGTCTCCACTTCCACGAACGACATCAACTTCTGCCACTCCGATAACACCACGTCGATCTCCATCTTGGAGTCTCCGACGATTGCGTCCATCTTGATATCGTTCCGGTCGTATCCGAACGGATCCTCCAGTTGTGATCCGATTCCTTCGATTCCGTACAAGGTGAAAATAACCAGACTGACAATGGGGACAGTCCACCAGCCCAGGTCGTCGACCATTCCGAAGGGCAGGACACAGCCGAAGAGAGCGAGGACTTGTTTTTGGTGGATCCTATATCATCATCAGTATCGTCTTCAAGGACAATTACCAGTGAATTAAGGTATGAAAGAAGGAAGAGACTCACAAATGCGCAACAGGAATAGGCGTTAACCGAATCATCTCCATCTTTCCCACAGCATCCATCAACGAGTTCAACTGCGCCTGCATCTGACTCGCCCCTGGCGCATTATACCAACCTCTCTCGACACCTCTCTTGATAAATCCATCTACGAAGAAACTCAACTGGAATGGCAGTGGCAACCCTTCGTCCTCGTGACCCTCGAGTCCCTTTGGGAGCAGATTCGCGTAGTCGGGGTTATATGCTGCGACTCCGTCCTCGCCGACATCGTCGCCGAAGGAGTAAAAGGCCGCGCCCCATTCGGCGCGGAGGTGATTTTTCACAGCGTAAGGTATGGCCGTGAGGATGCGGATAGTGCGTTCAATGTCTTCTTTTTCGTCTTGACGGAGGGGACGCGCGGTGCTGTAGCCATTGGTGAGGATGGTACGGACCAGGTTGCGAACGCAGGTTGTTACGGTTGTGAGGCTGCTGCGACCATCCCAGAAGCGGTTATAGCTGGTTTGGTTGCGGAAGACGAGCATGAGGCCCACCACTATCGAGAGGGAGGGGATCTGTGGTTGGTGGTGAGTTAAATGCTCTTTGGAGATAATAAGAATGAGAACCAAGCTTACGATGCTACTGGGTAATCCGACGGTATCAAAGATATACAGATCTAGACAAACGACGAAGGCCGTAAACAGCGCGTGAAAGAGTACAGGGATAATGATGGCGCCGTGAATGGCGCCTTTGATGAATCGGAATACGAGAGGCCATCTGAAGGAGTCTTCGATCAGATCCGATCCTGTTTAGAGATACGCGGTACGTACCTTCGCGGCTTCTGTCGATGGGAGAGGAGATGCGGATGTGTGCCATGTCGAACAAACGTGCTTTGACGGCTCAGCGCCGGGGTTGACGGGGCGCTCAAGTTTAATCTCATTTTCCTGCTGTCATTCGAGTGTTCTGGGATAAATGCTCTTTCAAAAAGGGAGAGAAGTGAGGGAACTGGCAAAGGGCAGCGGTCAAGCAAAACAAAAGTGTTCCGGTGGTTCGATGGTTTCCACTAAAAGAAGTTGGAGGGGCACGCCGATCCCTCAGGCAAATCACAGGAGTCGAAACTCCACACTAACCGTGGTGGTGAGGGCCGCTAATCATAGTCCGGCATAGTTTAAAAGTGCAGCGTTCCCGCGTCCTCGTCCTATCGTAATGTTCGATGCGGGTGCCGATCTCTCTGTCGCTTCAGTTCCCCAGCACGCGTGGGGTCGTTAATTGGATCTCCGCACGAAATTGTGGATGTGCAGGCGCTCTGAAAGCCCCCGACAAACGCTATTTAGAATCACTGGTCCGACCGCCCTTCGGTGGCGAAACGGTCGCAAGAGGATTGGAAGATGGACTCGGGCGAGCCAAGAAGTGGCATTGTTGCTTTAGTAGCAGAGTTGGCCAGTGCGATTCCCACGCACGGTCGCAGTATAAATGATGTATGTACACACATGCTCAATCAAGCGCTATCAAAATAAAACGCAAGGGAAAATTGGTAACAGGAGAACGAATGCAGACGGGGAGATCGTCGAGGGACCACCGGCAACCTTGGCGAGATCGCAGAATGTATGCAGATGCCAAAAACGCCAATACCAGCCGGCTGGAGTGCACTGTCGGACAGCCAGTGAGGACGCAATGGAGAGCCTGGCCAAGCCGACCGAGAGGAGCAATCAGGCGATGCGAAAAGGGGGTATAATTTAAAACCAAGGGCAGCTGGGTTCCAGATTGCGATGCTAGATAGAGATAGGAAATAGCTATGCGGGGGTGTTGAACTAAGAATGATGCAAAGGAGATAAACGAGAGGAAATACGGGAAAGGATGCAGGACAGTCTTAAGTGGGACAACTAGATGCCGCTGGCCGAGCGCTTCCCCGCCCACGAAGGTCAAGGTAGTAACTGCGCATGGTGTCCCATGACTTCGTATTTCATAGAATTGTCCTTCTTCACGACATGCTAGCCCGGCCGTCAAATACCAGAGGACCAGAATCATTGCGGGGCGTCAGAGGGTTATCTTCGGAGGATTCAGAACGAACGGGTGTATCTGCACGCAGCTGCGCCTGCCGGCACTGAAGAGCACTAGCCGTAGGAATCGGTATCCCGATGCCCCCCGTGACAGCAGGGGGTGGATCAGCCGCACGGGGTCTTTCGTCATCGAGGTCTCTCGATGTATTATTTTCATTGAGGTGCATTGTCTCAACGTCGTGAGCAAGCCCTGCTGCCGCGGGCAAGGGACTTGGCTGGGCATCCACGGAGTCTTGCGAGGAGTTGGAGGCCTCCGGAGTTGAGTTACTTTCTAGTTGAGGGGTGCGGGTTTCGGATCGACCGTCCTGAGATGAATCGCGTGGCTCCTCGGTGGAGGTGGGCTTTTGCTCCAGCTCCTCGTAATCGTTCGAATCATCAACCTCGGCGCTGAGATCCGTATATGCACGGCAATTCGGGCACTGGAACATGGGGTAATCCGGTGTATGGATGAGGCGACTAACGCACTTGTAGTGCCAGACATGGGCGCACGCTGCCATAAACAGACACTGGTAAGGTCTCTACACGCGATGTTAGCCACGGGCTGTCCAGGAAACGAAACGGCACAACAAAAAAGCGGTGAGACAAACCAAGACAGATCCAAGACAGATCGAGCATTCGCGACATCCAGAATAGTCCGCCGTATCGCCTTTGCCCAAGTTTTTAATGAGGCTCTCGGTATTTTTACTAGAGCCCGGTTAGCATGGTCGTCTCCCTCCCTCAATGTATGGGCCATACTTGAACTCGTTAGGCTGCTGCTGCCAGGACCGGTTGCATTCGATGCGTATACGAACGCATCGGAAAATCATCTCTTCCCCACCCCTGAAATCAATACCCAGCTGCACGATGTCACCATCCTTCACTGTGTACAGCCGAGACGCCATGTTGGGTTGACTCAACCGCATGTGGTTCAAAAAGGTGCCCGATGAGCTTCCGACATCCTTAATGTGCCACTGCCCGTTCACGTACAAAAATTCACAATGTTTTCGACTGACGACCTTCGACTTGAACCCAACAGCCGCGTCGGAGGGCTCCGTAGGGTTTGCGACGGGCAAACCATCTCGCTCAGAGTATCGCCCGACCCGGATCACACTACTCTCCGATGGCAACGTTCGAGATATGGGGATAAAGGGCAAGGAAGGTCTCGAGTTCCCGTGCGAATCCTGATGAGGGAAAAAACGAATGGTGGCCTTCTGCTTCGGGCGTGGCGACGAAGAAGAGTTTTCATTGGTAACCGGGTCGGGGCAGTCTAACAACCCATTCTGCAGGTTGGTCGGCGCCGATGCTGGCGTCGTGTCGACTTCAGGTCTCGTATCTGGGGTTTGAGATAACCCTCTCAGCCGCGCCATCCTACCTTGGGTCTGCGTTCGACGGGGTTCGGTCGAAGAAGGGGGGGAGGTTGAGGACTCGGGGGAGCGATTCTGGGAACGCAGGTCGAGATCAAAACCGCGGTAGCCTGGAAACAAGGCAGAACTGTAGCGGGCGAGGGTCGATGAAGATGGTTCAGACTCGGGACATGGGGTCGGGTTATTGGTCCCCACAGGTGGATGAGCAGATTCGGTACTGGTGGAGGCAGATGACGCGGGAGAAAGCCAAGATACTCGACTACTGAAGGTATGTCGACGGGCGATTCGTTGTTGACTGTTGGTATTGGAGGTTGATGACGACGAGGAGGAGGACTGAGAGGAGAAATGGTTTTGGGTATAAGCGCGCAGTTGGCTAAGGCGGCGGAGGGGCCCCGAACGAGCGTCTGATGGGAAGTTCGACGAGGCGGAGGCGGAAACGGATGCAGACATTCGGTTGGGTCAGAAATTAATTGGTTGCCTGAGGGAGAGGAGAGGGAAGAAAA
>NW_015378472.1:0-29487 GCF_001204775.2 Aspergillus nomiae NRRL 13137
TATAAATATCAAATCGATACCATCAGATCTGAAATCAAATGGCATTTGCCACAATACCAGCCCAACGCAGGTAAAAAAAAGGCCATCGATGAAATCGGCGCATGGACCCGCGATCTCCAATGCAGAACCGAGCAGAAACCACGACTAGTGAAAGTAGTGCGCGGGGGTCACCAGTCGGTCTGTTCGCAGTTTTCTGTTCAATTGTTGTCCAGCCTGGACATGTCTCGGTGTCATGTAGGTCTCTCGTGTACCAAGATCATGTCCACCTGGGAAATCGATCATGCAATCCATATCCCGAAAGAAAAGAAAAGGTCAAAAAAAAAAAAAAGGAAATTAGACTTTCAAGATGTATGTATGCATGTGTAAAATATAACTATAAGTAGCATGGCTTAACTAAGGCAACGCCTCAAACTTGTCAGACGCCCTGAGGGAAATCCAAAAGAGATCGAGACAGTAAAGAAGGACATGACGTAGCAATCGAACACAACGACGTATTAAGCTTTCCATTCATGATCCAGATGAAGAAAAAAATATTGTATCTTTTTTTTTACCTTTTCTTTTCAATAAATCAGTAAAAAGTAAAATAAAATAAAATAAAATAAATCAGCATGCCAAACGATGATGACGAGGGTTTCTGATACGGACTCCTGCCCATTCCGAACTAGATTGATTGTCAATCCTTTCCCCGTTGAGATCTGTCAGCACGCCCTTTTCTGGTTGACCGCTCTCGCTCACCGTCATTTGTGTCGCGTCGATGGGGATGTCGTTCGTGATTTGGTGGAGCTGTGGAATGTTGTGTGCGACGCGACTGTGTCATGTGCGTTGGCCGATGATGTTACTGAAGGTAGAGATTCGAGTACACTTGAAACATGGGGACTGTGCCGTCCGATGGGTAAGATAGATGCCTTGGGGGCAGCCTGACAATTGGGGGCCGTAGGAATTCGCCTTGCCACCCCCCGAGATCAATTGAATTCATACATGTTTGGGTCGTCGTCGAGAGATACTCTGCATCACTGTTGTACTTGAGCATTGGCAATGGTCTGAGCAAGTCTATACATGTATGTACGTACAGTACAGATATATGTATACTGCTACATGTGTATATCTGTATGTCAATGTATATCCTACCTAGCCTGGATGTCAACCATCGAGATTCAACTGCTGCTGTCTGTCAAATACAGGGTTAATCACTGCATACTCGTAATCCAGGAATCTATACTGCATAGCTCATGTATAGCTTATTCTTGTCCTGTGCAGCGCCATAGGCTCGGGCAGGGATTTTCATCTCGGAGAACTGCATTGCATTTGATCTATGCTACATCTATATACGAAGTAAAAGCAATGACCCGGAATCCCTGCATCCAGCAAGTGTCTAACCCCAGCGGATCTCTCTAGACATCTAAAACTCTAAATGGCCATTTGAATTGTAAGCCCTCACAAAGCGATTCAACGTATGGGCAAGCCATCAGCTGGTTGCCCAGGCGTGGTATAGTAGGACGGACGCTTCGGTGCATCACGCCGTGCTCCCCTCGGAATCTCTAGCCTCGTGAAGCTCCTTCTGCACCTGTCGTGCATACTTGACTCCAAATCCATGGTTATAAATCTCACGGACCGACTCGAGGGGCATGTTATGGACCTCTGCATAGCAGAAAACCGCAAAGACAAATCCAAGAAAGCAAATTCCAGCATAAAAACCAAAGGCTCCACTCGGGGTCATTCCCTTCATCATGGACAGAAAGGTTGACGATATAATGATGTTGCAGCCCCAGCAGGTTACACTGTTCATCATCGTCCCCAATGCACGAACTTCGAGAGGTAGAAACTCCGTCCCTACCCAGGAGATCGGGGCCACACCTGCCGCGTAGAAGGCAATATACACGATGAGAGACACAAGAAGCAAGATATTAGGCCAGCCCATCTCGCGCGTCTCGACGGCCGTGAGGTCATGGTTCACTGGAATCCAGTGGAAGGCTACGGAGGCAACAACCAAAGATAAGCACTACTCACGATTAGCATGATCTCTCTTTCAATGTAGATGTTGTGTTTCTGAAAGGATGCTTGCCATTCCAAGGATAGTAACCAGGAGCATACGTCGTCGACCGAAGCGGTCAATGAAGAAGAAGTTTGGGAACCCAAATATAAAGTTGGTGGCTCCAACCACTATTGACACCACCGTGGGCTGGTCAAACCCAACCATCGAGAATAGAGTGGCGGAGTAGTACATAAGCGTATTGAATCCTCCTAGCTGGGAAACTGCTCGCTATTAGCTGGGAACACTAAAGGATGAGACCCGAGGGTTCACCTACCCGCCATGACGGCACAAGCGGTTATGAGGCTCGCACATTCTGCCCAACGGTAAACAGCTGCCTCATCTGCCATACAAGGCTCTTATTAGATATCGACGCAGTAGCTTCCTCAATTGAATGTCGAATTAGTCTTGCTTTCGCATCGACCTGCTGGTCAGTGGCTCGTGGAAATATCTTTGCAATTACACGCCTAGCCTCTTCCATTCGACCATGTAGGACCAACTGGCGAGGTGTCTCAGGGCAGAATGGCATCAACGCAATGAGCAATAGAGCAGGTACTGCGCCAAGGCCCACCATGTATCTCCATCCAGAAGCCACGTTCGTCAATGCGGCGCCGAGTGCGTATGAGACAAGCTGACCGAACGTGACACATATATTGTCAAAGACTATGAGGCGACCACGAAACCGTGACGGGGCCATTTCTCCAATGTACAATGGGACAATCATCGCGGCCTCACCGACGCCGAAGCCCACAACGAGGCGGCCAACGGTCATCTGGGGGAGCGAGTATGCGGCTGCTTGAATTATGCTCCCTATGAAGAAGATGATACAGCCTACGTAAATGGCAAGTTTGCGGCCGTATTTGTCGGCTGTCATGCCCGCTGCTACTGAGCCTATCAGAGCGCCTCCGGAGGTGATGGAGGTAACCAATTCTTGTTCACTGGAGCTGAGTGGCTTCCCCAGGTCCGACCCCAGATTGACGAGTACGGCAGAAATGACCCCGGTGTCATAACCTGGCGAGTCATTCAATTAGTGGGATTCATAAGCAGGCTACATCACTAGGCCACCAGTGCCACCTACCGAATAGAAAGCCACCCATAGACACGGCACAGACAATCAGCCATACTGCCTTCCCGGGATCCGTTTTCTCAATGGAGTCATCCAAGCCCATTGAGGCCAGGTCCTCGTCGTGGAAGATCTCCGCTTTATTATCGGAGATTTTCAGTGAATCAGAATCCATCATCGATTGCATGACCGTGTCATAAGATCAACTAGGGTATGGAATATATCAATACAAAGGATAACACATGGGAAAAATCGAGATTGAGGGAAGACAACGCGGAATGAAGAATGTATAATCAACCTGGCTACTCACCCGTCCACCACTAAGTCCTGAAACAAAACAACATACATATAGTAGATATTTCCCCTCACGCCAGTGCATTGAATTCACCCACCACGGGTATTGGCCCCAGATTCCGTCGCGTTCCATGGGGCGGAGAACTGCCGATGTGGGCTCCCCCAGACCCGAAGTTGCCTTTCAGGCCATTACAGGCTCTGCAGCCCTTGGTAGCGTTTATCCGCCCCATCACTGGTCGAGTGCCCTTAAGGTTACTGCGTCAAATGCCGTGCAGCATGGGATTCTACTTAGTGATATTATCAAATCCAATGACACGAACTGGATAGTAGCCGCTCCTTGACCATTTTGGCGAGAGCCCATAGGAGAAAATGCGGAGTAGTGACGTTCGGTTGAAGTCCAGATGGAGCCCCACGATTTCTTATAATGATATCGCGATTGGCACATGACTGGCTGGGGGAAAATAAAAGGGAAATATTTCCCGCACGTGCAGCCCACCTTCAGCCTGATCATGATGGGAAGTTTACCCCGTTGTCCTGTACATCGTTCCCATGGAAAGTAACAATTTACGATCGCCAGAGGCGCTTCACGACTCCATTGCCTCTGGTTCCTTGGTTGCCGTTGGATATAAGTATCTGGCTTCGTGTATCACAATGGCTGGACAAGCAGGAAATCATTCTTCTCAACTCCTCTCTTCATTTCCATCTTATATTGCCTCCTTGTCCTGAGGGATAGACCATCAAGCCCAATATGTGGTCCGCTCTATCTATCGCCCCGTATGCGCTTGCGCTGGGCCTCTTTTCCCTTCTGTATTTTGTTATCTTTCCATGGGTAGAGTACATCCGGGACCCCAAGGGTATGTGTTTGACAAGAAGCCCCCTCCCCCCTTTGAGACATCCTGCTGACATCACCAGGGCTTCGAAAATACCCCAACTTGAATCCCTTCTCTGGGATGTCTGCGGTACCTTTCATGATGTTAGCATCGAGAGGTTTCCGCTCGAAGGAGCTTCAGGAAATACACAGGACCAAGCCTGTCATTCGAACCGGACCTAATGCGCTATCGTACGGTGATGTACGTGCTATCAAGGATATATATGGACACAACACCAAGTGTATCAAGGATCCCTCCTATATTGTGACGGCTGGAACGCACTACCATCTTGCTGATGTGGTCGACAAGCCTGACCACGCACGGAAGCGCAAGGTCCTCTCTTCCGCATATGCGCTTAAGAACTTGGAGACATGGGAGCACAAAGTCAGTGATAAAGTCGAGAAAGTTGTCGCACATTTCGACAAAGTATGCACGGCGGCACCCTCGGCTGCCGTGGCAGCGGGTAAGGCAGCACCGGATCCGAACGACCTTACAGTTGACTTTCGAGCTTGGACCAATTTCTTCACTCTCGATGCGATCGCTGATATTGGGCTCTCGGAGAAGCTTGGCTTTCTGGATTCGGGGAGCGATGTTTGTGTTGCTGAGAGAAAGGACGGCTCCACATATGAGGTCAACCTCCGTGAGGCCCTTTACCCCACTGCTCGCAAGCAGTCGCTCATTCTGTGGAACTATGAATGGTACCCGACCCTCAACAAGCTGGTCAACGTGATACCATTCTTCAATCGGATGCAGAATTCGTCAGATAATTGGGAGAACATCGTGTGGCGTCGATCAATGAACCGCCTGCGTCGGTATGAGGCAGGGGAGAAGCTCGAAGACTTCTTCCAGGCGATGATGGAAGACAAGAACGGCCGAGCCAACAACTTGGAATGGGGTGAGATCGTGGCTGAGATGAACATTATGATGAATGCCGGCAGTGTTACCACCGCCATCGCCATCGCGAACGTCATGTATCAGCTCCTTCGGAACCCACAGAGCTTGAAAAAGCTTCAAGAGGAGATCGACGCCGTGCTGGACGCGGACGAGATCGTCGCACCCTACGATAAAGTGAAACACCTCCCGTATCTCCGTGCATGCTTGGATGAATCTCTCCGCATCTTCCCACCAACCTCGCATGGGCTTCCTCGTGAAACTCCGCCGGAGGGTATGGAGATCTTGGGCGAATGGGTTCCCGGCAACACGTCGGTTAGCATGTCCGCATATGTAGCACACCGTGATGAGAGCGTCTTCCCCAAGGCAGACCAGTACATTCCTGAGCGGTGGCTCGGGGAAGAAGGCAAGGCTCTTCAACCATACTTAATTGCATTCTCGGCGGGTGCGAGATCCTGCATTGGCCGAAACATCTCTTATCTGGAGCAGACTAAGATCTTGGCTACGCTGGTGCATCGGTACGATTTTGCACTGCCCTATCCCGGATGGGAGTTGAAGCGGTTGGAGACCATGAATCTGATCTTGGGGGATATGCCGGTTAAGGTGTGGAGACGCAATTTGCGGGAGGCATGAACAGTCTAAAATATTCACGATTTCCCTTCTTCTTATCACCGTTTTCTTTTTGATCTTGCGCCATTTGGGCTTTCTTATCTTGGCATAGACTTTACAGCGTATCAATATATTATATCCTCTTGTTGCGTTGATGGGCATGGAAACTAGTTATAACTTCCAATTATATATCAGAGTCACCTTAGATAGACGTGTGAGATATCCGGCATTGGTCAGTCGCAAGTTCCAATATATACTTTTAATCTACTACTTCGACAAGTCCGGTTTATTGTTAGATACTACCGTAAACAACCCTGGGAATGAATCTTTCATTCTGGATGTCCTATATTCTCTGGGGTATAGCGAGCAAGATACTAGTACTGACCTCCAAGTTCTGCGCTGAGAGTCGGGGTTTCCTGTAGGTTATTGATCACCATCTGTATATTTCCATGATCGATTTAATATCGGGATGTCGCTGAATGAACATCAAGCTCTCAATTCCCCCGCGTGTTGACCAGCGCACATCAGCTTGGCTTCTGATCCACTTTCCTTTTGGCCACTTTCTGCCCCGTGCGTGATCGAAAGCGCTTAAAATCAAGTGCTTAAAATAACCCTAAAAGATCAACCTCCGCCTGAAGAAGAAAAATTCCCCGCGAGAGAATCTTTCCCCTTCCTTTTCTTCTTTTTGTCTTTTTCTCCTTTGGCACGCCTCCGCAAAATTGATATCATATCGTAACTTAATTCGAGTTTCCCCACGTTCCCTGATTTCCCCAGATGTCGAGGCCCTCACGATAAACTCTGTTTGAACGTGGATTTGCTGGATCAAGAAATGTCGCCCGTGTTTTCGTGACTTTTGCGAAGTGGAGCCAAAAAAAACATAAAATAAAATAAAAGATGCTCAAAAACCGACGGTCTCGATTAGGGATGTTGCTTCCGAATCTTGTCGTTTTTCCCTATTTGGGTAGTTTTGCACTATGTCTCTCTATACCTGCTTGCAATGGATATAAGACTCAGCCTTCCATCACTCCCCATTTTCCTCTCCGGTTGACTCTCATGACTATCAAACCTACTGAATTTCACATTCTCCATCAATTGCACTACAGTCACACCACAGTCACACCATGACGCCCCCGTGGCATCTGCCCCTCAACATCCCCCCCGAGGCTCTGCAAGAGCTCTCTAAAACACTCACTCCCACCGGTATTGCCGACTACTCAGCACTAGCTATCTTCTCCGTGGCAGCTACTACATATCTCTCGCGGGGCTACCTGTGGGACCAGCCGGATCCATACCAGCATCTCGTGTACGAACGACCACAGCTCAAGAATGGAGGTGCCGCCGCTCCGCCACAAAAGAAACCCGAAACATCGCCACGAAATTGGAAGAGTCCAACAAGGACTTGGTCGTCTTTTGGGGCTCCCAGTCCGGCACTGCTGAGGGGTTCGCCAACCGCTTGGCGAGAGAGATCTCTTTGCGATTCGGCCTGAGCGCCATGACGGCAGACCTGTCCGATTATGATCCCGAGACGATCGCTGAGGTTCCACAGTCAAAGCTGGTCGGGCTCCTCCTCTCCACATATGGCGAGGGAGATCCGAGTGATAACACGGCGGAGTTATGGGATTGGGTCAACAAGACTAAGGACCAAGGGCAGCTGTTGTCGTCCGTAAGGTACTTTGCCTTCGGTCTGGGAAACAGGAACTATAAGTACTATAACCGTGTCGTCGACGTCGTGGTGGAGGCGCTGGATAAACTAGGTGCGACAGCGGTGATGCCGGTCGGAAAGGCCGATGATGCCGAAGGTGCCACTCAGGAAGACTTCATGACCTGGAAGGAGAGCCTGTTTGCCGTACTGAAGGGCCTAGGTTTCCAGGAACATGAGGTTCAGTACATGCCCACCTTATCTGTACAAGAGGACGAATCCCTGGAGCCGATTGACCTGCACCATGGAGAGCCGGACGCAGGCTCCCTTAAGGCTCAGTGCTCGCCCATCCGGCCCTTGGCCATCTCCACATCTCGGGAGCTGTTCAACTCCTCCAACCGACACTGTCTTCACATAGATCTGGATCTCACCAGCCAACCGGAGTTCACATACAAGACCGGTGATCATCTGGCCATCTGGCCCGGAAACCCTGACTCCGAAGTGGAGCGTCTCCTCCAGGCCCTGGGTCTCTCATCGCGGCGTGACGTGCCTATCAGTATCAAGTCACTTGACTCCGCCACGAAAGTAAAGATTCCATCCCCAACCACCGTCGCAACTGTCTTCCGTTACTATCTCGAGATCTGCGGTCCCGTGAATCGGGACAATGTCCTGGGACTGGCACAGTTCGCACCAACCCCGGATGCAAAGGCATACCTCCAGCAACTCGGTCAGGATAAGGCCAGCTATGCTGCATTTATCAACAAGAACCATGTTAACCTCGGCCGACTGCTGCAACAAGCCAGTACTAACACATGGAACATCCCCTTATCATACCTCGTCGAAACACTCCCTCTCATGCAACCCCGATATTACTCTATCTCATCAAGCAGTATAATCTCCCCGCGCAAGGCCTCCATCACAGTAGTCGTCTCGACTACCCCCGTTCCTGAGAATGGAGACAAACTGATCCACGGAGTTACGTCCAACTACCTCCTCGCGGTCTCGGAGAGCCTCCGCTCGGCTCCTCACCCAGAAGGGCTCACATACCATCTCAACGGACCAAGTGATTCCCTACAAGGCGGAAAGCTGCTCTCGCACCTCCGTAAAAGCAAATTCAAGCTCCCCACCCTGGCTAAGTGCCCGCTTATCATGGTTGCGGCAGGCACAGGTCTGGCGCCGTTCCGGGCATTCATCGCCGAGCGGCGACAGCTCCAGCAGATCGGGAAGGAGGTCGGTGAGATGCTGCTTATCTTCGGATGTCGGAGGCAGATGAGGACTTCATCTACCGGGATGAGCTGGACGAGATGACGAGGGCGCTGGGAGAGAAGTTGCGCATCGTCACCGCGTACTCGCGTGAGGGCAACAAGCAATACGTCCAAGATAAGATCCCAGAAGTGGGCGATGATGTTTACCGATTGATCGATGAGGGAGCCAACTTTTACATCTGTGGAAAGGCCGAGATGGCAAGGGAGGTCGAGAAGGCGGTTGCGGGAGTAATGAGCGTGAAGGGTCAGGACGAGGCGAATGAATGGAGGACGAGAATGAAGAGAAGAAACAAGTGGCAGGAGGATGTGTGGTAAATTTCTTTTTTTTTTTCTTTTTCTTCTTTATTCTCTCATCTACATGTATATACGCCCATAGACCATCTATCTACGATTCCGCCATGACGCAATGCCAATTATTCCAACGTCTAAATTCCAGAGCGATTCCACATACCAAACCCGAAGCGAAGCAAAGCTAGCCCAAAACAGCAAAACATCAACACCGAACCATGGGTATAATGCAACCCGGACTTTTTATCTTCCAACAAAAACCCTACAAATCCAGGGATAACATATCAAAACCTCATCCCCAAAAAACCCAGAAAAGAAAAATGTCCACCGCACATCAACCCCCTCCCAAAAACCAACCCCAACCCCCCAAACCACCTCACCTTCGACCCCTGGAATAGCAGCGCCACGGGCCACCAACGGGCCGATTCATCGACAGGGACCGCATGGCGTCGAACAAGAGAAGAGAAACTTGCTCGACAGTTCGGCTCCGCGTCGGGCGACTGTACAGATTCACCGGGGGATGGCACCTCGCACCACAAAGCAGAGAAAGGGGAGTGGGTGTGGTCTCATACGACCCGGGGAGAAGAATCAAGGGATGCAGCAGCAGGACAGCGAGATATCCGGTCTATGATGCGCGTGGGGAAGCGGTCGAGGGATGTGTCTGACTCGGGGATGGATCGGGAGTCGAAGTTGAAGGTTTCGAAAGTTGTGAATGCGTCACCGGATGAGTTGTTGTCGTCGTCGTCGTCGTCATTGTCATTGTCGACCGAGGTCAAGGATATACCGCTGGTTTTTAAGGGCCTTACGGTTTATATTAACAGCACTTGTCATCCAGCTGTCTCGGATCACTATTTGAAACGGCTTCTTACCATGCATGGGGCCACTGTTTCGCTGTCGCTTTCGAGGAAGGTCTCCCATGTTATTGTTGCGAAGCCTAATACCGGGCCTGGCATGGGTGCCGGTGGGGGACTTGCGGCTTCGAAGTTACAGAAGGAGATCTCCCGGGGTGGGTGGAAAGGGATCAAGGTCGTGTTCGTTGAATGGTACTTTATCTTTCCGGGTTTGGTGTGGTTGGTGCTGACTATAATACATAGGGCCCTGGAGAGTATCGAAGCTGGGAAGCGGTTGTCTGAGGCTAGATTTGCAATGGATATTATGCCAAAGGGGCAAAGGAGTGTTCTGTCTTTTACTGGGATCTGATATGGTTTCGGATGTTTTTAAGGTCATGTATTGTGATACCCTCATGAATCAAGTCGTTATGTTATATATACATCGTTATCATTATCATACAAGCATGTCTACGTAAGAGCGCCTTTTGGCCCACCCCTTGTCTCACCATCGCTCGAAGGCCGTCGCCATCCTCCCTCCCAACCCCTGCTTGGGCCTGATGACAGCGACCCTGCGCTTGCGTCAGACATGCGGCGGTGGCTAGGCAAACCAAGCTCGACCTGAGTGTAGGGCTCTAGAGGCGGTTCGTCCGGCAATGGCGGCAGGGGGTTCCGTATAAGCCGGGACGGTCGCGGTGGGCTAGCCTCGACTGGGTGGAAGTGATGTTCTTCGTATGGCGGCGCTGCGGCAAACGTATGTGCACCTAATGGCAATTCGTCCTCCATACTATCATTTGAATATGTACGATCCAGTTTCTCACCAGTATCGTCCCTTGAGTCTCCTCGAACCAGCCCTAAACGTTCCTCTTCCGTGGGTTTACGCTCATGGCCCTTCCGCAAGATGCCCCGAGGAGACTTAGGCATTTCAAACTTGGGTCGGTGGAAAGCATGGAATGAAAATTGGCGTTTAGAACCATGTACCGGAGGTTCAGGAGGTTCGTCTGCCCATGTTATAGAATGAGATGTGTCACTTCGAGGTGGTCCGGGATAACTTGTGTCGACGTTTCTGCTATGGATTGATGACATAGGCGCCAAAGCCGCCGGTTGACTAGGATCATGGTCTCGGATTGGCTGCCACGAATGACTCGGTGACCGCATTCGTATCTCATCTAAGAAAGAATGACCGCTTTGCCTGGTATTGGGGCGCTCTGATTCATCTGGAAACCGGGACATTCCCAATGGGGGAAGCGGTCTCTTAACTGACGGTGTGCGAGTTGCGCTCCGGGTCATCGTTGGTCCTTCACCGAGGACAGTCTTGCGCCGGCGCAATCCATCCCACTCGATGATCTCGTTCTCTGCAGGCGGGTGTAGCTTATCTTCTTGTCGTTCTCTTAAATAGCGTCGTGCCTCCTCTGCCTCCATCGTACGGCGTGGTGTCGATATCCTACGAATAATAGCGGCAGTACCACGGATAGAATCGGCCTTGGGCTCAGTTTCTGGTTCTTCCTGTGTGGCCACCTCACGGATCTGGTCCAGGTCGCCTTTGAAGACAGCAGAGTCGGGGACGTCTTTGGCGGACTTGGAGAGCTGCAAGAGGACGACACCGGCGCAGATCTGCAAAAAGCCCATGATGACTGTAGCGATCTGCATACCGGTCCCTTTGAAGCCTTGGAAGAGGATTGCTGAAGTGATAATCGTGGCGCTGGTGAAAAAGACGTAATAGGTGGGGGTGACTAGGGCGGCATTGAAGATGTTCAACGCTTTCTGGGCGGCGTTAGTAAAATTTCAAGAGACAAGAAAGAAACCAGCAAGAGGAGTGAAGGTATGTGGGGACGAACATTGAGATAAATGATTTCTGTCAATAAAGTCGCCACGACGAACGCAAACAAGACGTAGAGAAACCAATGCTTGAACTGCGATTCCCCGTTTATCTGTGCCAAAATGGCCGAGCCCAGTCCCTGTGTAGCGACTACGCTTAACCCACCGATAGAACTGCAGATACTAATGTAGACGAACATGCTCTTCTTTCCGTATCGAGGCCCAGCCCACACAGCCGTGATAATGCTACCCACGATGATAACGCCGGCGTACGACAAAACCCGGGAGTGATAACATATTTCTGCATTTCCTGGATGTTGCTTACGGACGACTGCTCAGGCGCATTCATCGCAATGATAACAGATCCGAGAATGCAGGTAAAACAGCCAACCTTACCGACGAAACTCAGCCGTTCCTTGAGAAAGATAGCAGATAGGATCGTCGTCACCACAACCGACAGCGCACCCAGCGGAGTGACCAGAATCGCATCAACGAAGGCATAAGCGACGAAGTTGCAAAGTTCCCCGATTATCATCAGCGTCATACCCGCCCACCAGTAGAAGTTTTTCAGGTATCCGTACCCCTCGCCGGCTTCCTCATTGTATTTGACGTTGGCCCTCAGCAGACCCGTCTTCTTGAGTACGAACGATACACCGATGAATAGGCCCGATGCGACAGCCAAAGAAATACCGATGGCTTTATAGGAAGCCGGCCGACCGCTCCCTGAATCGGAGCGAGCCTCGAGAGTTGAAAAATCCATGTGTAACGGAAGCGCGCATGAACACTGCCAGCAGTGTGTTTTGTTATCTGCGTTGAGGGAATATGTACACGACGATATATATGAATAGTCGAATAAAAATAGAATCGGCGCGAAACGACCGCTACTCCATGGAAGCGACTTGTGCGAGCGGCGATAAAGGTTTTGACTGGGCGCTTCGAAGGTTAGATAGAGAGGGCAGGGATGGAATGCGTGGTTGATAGCGCCGGGGAATGTGTCAGAGTTTATTCTAAGGACATGCATGAAGTAAGGGGCAAGAGACCAAAAAATAATTCCAGGAGCGAGAAGAAGAAAGACTAGGAAGAGCCCAGGGAACAAATAAGAAAACCTTGTACGAAAGGAAGCAAGTAAGAAAACGAGAGGCTGGGTGCGGGTGGAACAGAAGCGTGACCCACTACCATCCGATATACTACAAGATAAAATGACGAATCTTGATCTCTTAATTTTTTGATTTGGTATTTTATTTTTCTTACTTTTCTACTTTTCTACTTTTCTACAATGAACTGGATAATTCTTTACACATAAAAGACAGTAATTACTTACCACTTGCTCCTTTGTGGTTTTCCTTTGATTTTTACTACATTGAAATACGAGGTAGACATGCATCGGTAATGATTTATGATAAGGAATCCAGCCGGAGTCTAGATCTCCTAGGGAACCACTCGCTAAATATTAAATCTCCGGAACCAATCTGAGATTAACTTAAAGGGTATAATAACAATGCTCATCATCATCACACTTGAACCACAACCACAGTTGTAAGGAAGCTCCTTTAAGAAAACAAAAATAAAGAAGAAAGTGTAGAAAAAGGAAACCAGGAAAACTATGAATCTCTCTCTGCACCTAGAGAAAAAAAAATCCCCAATCATTATACATGACGCCCATCAAGAACATGCGGGTACTTCGTGACGTTCAAATTGAACAAATCAAGAAAACACGAAAACGACGAAGAAGAAAAAAAAAATAGACTGGAAAGCAGACTTATCGCACGTGGTAACTTGGTTTTCGCTGCTTGTTGACCACAGGTGGATGCTCATCCACTGGATAGGGCGGCCGAATCTTCCCATTCGATCCGTGCCCCAGAGGACCCGCCGTGGTTACCAATGGGGTAGGCATTGGAATTCCTCCCAACTCGCTGGGGTACGGAATTGGGGTCTTTGGAGGTACTGGTGGCGGCATGCCATTATGCACATGATCGGTACTTCGTCGCGGAGACCCGTGCTGTTGTGAGCTAGGTCGGCTGATGTCGCTCAGGTCACTGACTGAACCCCGCGCTGGTGTTGGCGAACCTGCATCCTGCGGCATTGGATGAGTTGGGAGTACATCGTCGTTCATCGGTAGTGGGGGCGGCCCTGCTGGTGAGAGCAAGGTAAAATCGCCCGGTAGTTCAGCGGGCAATTCCACCGCATCTGGGATTGGAGGCGGCACCACAGACAGCCTTGGACTCTGAGTTATAGAACTGTCATCCTGGAAATTGGACATATCATTCTCAGCTGCCGCATGCGCTGCCGCCCGACGGTGCATGCGCTCAATTTTAGCAAACTTAACGCCAGCATCAAGAATTTGCTTCTTCACTTCAGGCCTGGTGAGGTAGCGACGAGTGTTGGTGCTGATGTCCGCCAGTCGGTTCCATTCGTTCATACCAAACTCCCCCACACCGACTTCGACATTCAGCCGGTAGTAGTTATCCTTAACCACGTTACGCTTGGCCAAATGCTCCCGGAGCATATCTTTGTGGATATCTTCACACCCTTCGATCTTAGAGATCAGTCGACGGCGCGCCTCTGCAAATGTACCCAGCGCATCGCCAAAGAAGTCCTCCCACCATTCATGCTGTCGATTATTCGTACCCGGTGGACGTTTACCTGTACCAACGCTTATAAATACTCCAACTTCGCGACCGGGCCACTCGTTGACTGTCGCTTCATCCAGGACCTGCGGTGCAGGGTTATAGGTGCCGGCACCTTCGTCAATGAAGACATGTTGTCCAATCTGAATTGGTTTAAAAGCAAGCCCAGTGGCTGACGTTGCCCGACCAGCTTGCCAGATCGTACAGTTGAACTCCGGAGGGGGTTCCTTTCGGGAGTCGTAAGATCGTAAGAATACAGCGGATCCGTTGCGCGTAGTGCCCTTATACAATGCTGTGACCGCTCTGTTGACATCGTATGTTAGCCCAAAGTACATACGATAAGAGAGGACGAAAAATCAAGGCATAGGAGAAAGAGAGCTTACGTTTTGGTGCGATACTCCCGATTGTCGTACAACAACGCATTTGGATTACCCCAGCGTAGACCATTGATGAATGTCGAATCCCGCTGACTGGGATTGGAGGAATGCGAACCAACGGTGCTGAAACTGGCACGGCTACCGGAGCGCTGGGGGATCGAGTTGGGGCTGAATGGCGTGTGGGCAAAAGATGTGCGAGCGCCGGGCGCCATGTCATTTCCCTCCGCCTCGAAAACGGTATGTTCACGCACACATTCACGAATAGCATCCTCCAATCTCGAGGCTTTGAACAGGGTTGACCGAAAAGGAATTCCAGCGATGGTCTTATCCGTTTCGAAAACGCGACGGGTCATGCGCACATAGACTTCTTTGCAGGTTTCGAGATCGAGCCGTAAACGGCCCAGCATGAGAGCTATCAAGCCGCCGGTGCCGGTGCCGACAATGAGATCAAAGTGATCGCAGGGTTTGGGGATTTCATCGCGACGAGGAGCCTTGCCTTCGCATTCGACATAAACGCGATACATAAGTTCCTGGAGGATGATGAGCATCGAGTAGCCGCGGACGCCGCCACCATCTGAATTGTCAGCTCGAAGATCTATATCCAGGTTTCTTTGGAACCGAAAGCATACCTAACGATAAGATCCGCAAGGGAGGACCCTTGGTAGTATCTTTGCGACGAAGGATTGTCGTATCCATTGTGCCAATCCCTTGGTGGGCTGGAGACACCCAAAGAGGGAGCGGGAATATATGGGCGCCTGATCCGCTCGATGTGGGCGGCAGATGACGAAACCGATCGAGGAAAAGCACGAAGTCACCGGGATGTATTGGACAAGACAAATGACCGGAGGTATTCTCGAGAGAGTGAGAGATAAAATCTGGTTGTAAAGTGAATTTGGGAGGGGTATAGTATACTTTGTAGTGGGAGTGAAAGAAGATTTAAAAAAGATCTTTTCCATGAGTGTCTTACCGTGACTGCAGAATCAACGAACCAGTGACCAGTAAGATTAGGTTTGAACTGTTCTTGGGCTAGGACTGATTTTCCACTCTGCTTTCCACCTATTGCCGTTCAAGTGCTTTAGTCAGACTCAACAATGACAATTGGTGGGGTGTCACGGGGAATGTGGCGGTGCTCAGCTGCGTCATTGGGGCTGTGGCACTAGTACTAGGAGTACTCCGTGTGATACTATAGTACCTTGATGACCTCAAGAAAATAAGGCATCCAGCGTACAGATTACCTACTCAGTTCCATGTTCCAGAAAGACGCTAGAATGAAGTCAATCCAGGTCATATACGAAAGTACGAGATGAAGACCAAATTTACCAGCTAAAGTGGGTTTAGGTTTAAACCATGGATCGCGAATTTCATGCGATAAAAAAGGAAGAATTCTTGTCTCATCCTAGTCTTTTTTTATCTTTAAGCACAAACCACAGGAAGTGTCCCGGTGGTTTATAGATTTGCCTTCCCAACAAGCACATCCTTCAACAACTTCAAACTCTCTTCAGCAAAGGTAACCATGTTCTTCTGCCGATCGTTACTGCCCGTCTCCACTTCTCGTGTGTACGTTCCATGTGCAGTTGATACTGCGACAGCTACGTAGCCTCTGCGAGTCATTAGCCTTGCCTCAATGTTCTTCTGCTTGAAATCACGGATAGAATTCCTACGGAGTGCGATTCCTCGTCGTCCCGCCGGTCGGCCCGGCTGTTCCACTCTCACTCACTGTATAGGTGGAACCGAGAGTGTGGCGAACGTGGTCGGCCATTTGGGCCACAATAGCGGGCGTTGGGCCATTGTAGGTTTCCAGATGAGCCGGAGTCCATCCGGCAAAGGCGATCCGAGATTCCAGGGTGTATACCTTGATTGTCATGTCAATCTTTATACTGCAGTATAATTTTTGGATCAAAGGATGGTAATATCGGATAGACTAACAGTCAAACCACCCTTGTAGACAGCTGACGCTCCAGGAACAGAGAGCAGGCTTGCTGAAATGAGTCCGCCAGCGGCCTGGAAGGTTAGCAAGCCGGGAAGGACTACGGGACTAAGATGACGACATACCGTCTCCGCAACGGATATCGTCTCCTTCTTCGCTTTGAGAAGTTCAAAGACCTCCTGGACAAGGGGCTGAAGACTCGACGGTGGGAATTCGCTCATTATGACTGCGCGATTATGGATAAAGGTGAAGATAAACTCTATGATTGCTGAAGGTTGAGGTGATTGATAATGCAATGCCAAATGTCTTGGCACCGTCACTGGATCTGATTACTACTCATCATTCAATGTATAATGACGGAACACAAGTCGAATAACGTATCTAACTGCTGATAAGCACTGGAATACTAACTTCTATATATCGACCTGAGCCGCCACGAAACACTAGACCGAAAAGGACTACACGTAAATTACAACTCAATTCGTCAGGCCAGGCCAATCTGGACATAATCAGTAATCACAGGTCAATGGAGCCAGTTCGCAAATTGAAGGTCATGCTTACCATATGTTGTCCGCTCCTCCACCCTTCTGGATACAGTCACCTCTTCTCCGACCCGGATGGAGGCGTTCTCGCAGTCCCGGTCTAGGAACACATACCTCCCAAACACAGGGGAGAATCTTGCGCCCTTGTCTACCCTCCGGTCTTTCATCAGCTTCTTAAGAATGTTGCCACTGTCGCCTGTTCTCATTTTCCCTGTCATATAGTCAACGTTGAGGCTCTGGCATCGGATACAATTCGCCGTCAACAGGAGTCGGATTTTTTCTCCCACCATCAGCTCCGCCCAGAAATCCTCCTCGAAAGCCGTTTTAGCACCCGAAATGACAATGTTTGGCCGGGCTTTTCTCAGGTCCATCGTCTCGTCGCCAGCCAAGCGGGCAGACACGTTGTCTACCGAAGTTTCTGATATCATAAGATACGGTGCTGTATCGGCAAACGTGATTCTTTCTTCCTTCGTTTTACCGCCTCCAGCTCCGTATCTATTAGCACCAAGAGCCATGAGAACAGCAACAGTTGTAGTCATTAGTACAAAGATAATGAACGAGGTAATGTCTCTCTGTCCAAGTGGCACACTGATATTCAGAAGCAAGCTCAGAAGAGCCAAGACGGTCACCGACCGCTTAGAAACAAGTGGAGTCACTTGTTCACGATGTGCCTGACTTTTCCCCGGTGGGAAGCTTCCTAAGACCCTCCTCAAATGTGGGCCCAAGTATACAAGAACCACCTTGTATCCGAAACATTGGCTAAACCAGTCGTTATATTTGCTGCCCATATGATAACCCTTTGTCGGACTTTGATGCATTGTAACTGTCAATTCTTCCAACCCCTGCACGTCTGGCTTTAATGGTATGTCCAAAGTTTTAACCTGAGGATTACCATTGTCTTTCACTCCTGGTGGGCGATATGTCACGATGATCTTTCCATTGTTCTCACCCTCAGTTGGGAATACGATGTCTGTTAGAAACAAACTCATTTCGGGGAAATGCGGTACATGCATGTTCTGGAGGGTTTCGACACCATCATCGTTTTGGTTGACCTTGAGCAACATGAAACACCGGTCATACTGAAAGCCGGTACTGGTGAGGACAGCCTCGGGAACGGCTACTTCCCGAAGGGATTTGATGGGGTATATGTACAGCTAACGAAATGAGTATCATGGTATTCGATTGGGGAAAATGATGTTGGACGGCTCCTTACCTGACTGATTTCCATGGCGTGAGCTGTTTGCTTTGTCTGGAATACCTGAGAAAGCTGCAGGTGTCGTTGGGCGAGGTGGAGGTATCAATGGTTTTTACCGGTAAACTTTGAGCTAGCGCTTGCGCTTAACAGGGATACTACTAGTAGTACTCACATCATTCAGGCTCCCGAGTCCCTACATACCGATGGCCGGAAGTACATAACTCCAACGTTATTTACAGCCTGGAATTGGGAAGGAGATAGCGACTGCCAAGCCGGGACACTTGTCCATGATAGGTTAATGGTTCCGCTGCATTCAATCCTACCGGATACCGAGGCTTCAAGTGGCTTTGAATAAATTTTTGTACATGGTACATACAGACATCAAATAGCAAGATGAAAACGTTAAGGTCAATGCTCGTATAACTCCCGTGATAATTGATTTAAACCCGACCAGTGCCTTATCTCATAGTTCTTCGTAGACAAGCCGGTTACTCGTCCTTCCAAGGAAGGCTGAATGTTCCTACCCAGTCCTCGACTTCCTGCCGCAGGAGCACAATCTCTGAAATTTCCTCGCCCTCGCCAACATATTCCAGGAAAGCCTTGACGGTGTTCGGGTTCTTAACGCCCTTAGCCGCAGCGCTCTCCTTGGCAACCTTGTCCAGCTTTTGGGTGATGATGACCGCGCGGTCAACAATATCGGCCACACGACGGAAGTCCTCGGGCTGGAAGCCACGAGTAGTCATGGCAGGAGTACCCAAGCGGAGACCACCGGGTTTCAAGGCGGACCGATCTCCCGGAACGGTGTTCTTGTTACTAGCAACGCCACAGAGCTCTAGAACACGTTCAACACGAGCTCCGTCAACCCCACGGTTCTTCAGATCCACGAGGACCAGGTGATTATCCGTTCCACCGGACACAATGTTGTAACCCAGACCCCCGTTGTTGAGAGGGCTGCCAAGGCGGTCAGCCAATGCCTTAGCATTGGCTAGGACAGTCTCCTGGTAAGACTTGAACTCGGCCGACTGAGCCTGCTTCAGTGCAACTGCTAGAGCGGTAATGGTGTGGTTATGAGGGCCACCCTGATGGCCCGGGAAGACGGAGGCATTGATAGGATTCTCCAAGTCATACATTTCCGGGTTACCCTTCTTGTCCGTCCGGCGGACACCCTTGCGGTAGAAGATCATGGCACCACGGGGCCCACGCAGGGACTTGTGAGTAGTCGTTGTCACCACATCAGAGTGAGTGAAAGGCGAGGGAAGTACATCGGCAGCAACTAAACCAGAGATATGAGCCATATCACTGAGGAGGTATGCACCAGCTGCGTCTGCGATCTGGCGCATCCGAGGGTAGTCGATCAATCTGCTATAGGCCGAAGTACCGGCAATAATGAGCTTGGGACGATAGAGCAGCGCCTGCTTCTCGAGAGCGTCATAATCAATGAGACCAGTGGACTCATCAAGCCGGTAAGGAAGAGTCTCAAAGTATTTCGAGATGAATGAGATCTTCTTTGTTGGAGTTTGGTAACCATGTGACAAGTGACCACCATGAGGCAAGTCGAGGCCCATCAGGCGGTCATGAGTGTTGAGAAGGGCGGAGATGGCATACAAGTTGGCGGGGGAACCGGAGAGTGCTGTTCAACCATTAGCCACGACTCCAATATTCCACGCTAACCGGGGAAAGCTTACGTTGAACATTCACGCCCCATTCTTCTGGGTTGAGTCGGAAGGTCTCCAAGGCACGCTGTTGACATAACCTCTCTGACGCATCAATGTGCTCATTTCCTCCATAGTATCTGGCACCGGGATAACCTTCGGAGTACTTGTCTGGTAGCTGATTAGTTGGGAGCAGTGCACATAGGTCGGAGTGGTGGACTGACTTTGCATCACACTGCCGAGGGCATCAAGAACCGCTTGTGAAGTGAAGTTCTCTGAAGGGATCAGGTTGATGAAGTGCTTTTGACGTTTTTTCTCCTGCAAAAATACATAAGTACTACTATTCACAGCAGTGGGACCACTTCGCAATGGGGAAAATCAACCTTCTGGAGAATATTGTAGATTGTGGGGTCCTCCTCCTCGAGGTGTGCGGAGAGCAACTGCGGAGATGACGTTAGCATGGGACTTCACCACATTTGCGCGCGTTTGTTCAATCTTCTCGGGGCGATCGAGAGTAAAGGGCACATACATGTTGCTGTCCATCGCGACTGGAGGATGACACACTCCGGCTCTGAGAGATTGAGCTGGAGGCGCGCAAGGGAGCAGCCGGTCGGAGTTGAGTAGTGATGGCGACAGCTCTGGCAGAGCTTCCCGTGCGCGGGACCAATCGCAAAGCCTGGCGACCACAGCGGCTCAGCATTTTGAATCTCCTGTCGTACTTGCTTACAATAGACAAGACGAGTCTACAATCGAACAAAAAGAAGGGAGAGGGGAAATAGATCGGAATTTAATGAGAAGTAATGGAGGATGAACCGCCGTATGCTGTCCTATCATCGGACAACTAACCGCGCGGTGATTGCCGTTGCCCGCGGAAAGCAACCCACTAGTCGTTTTTTGGGTTAGCATCTCCGGCAATCGTATTAACAGTTATTCCATCTCCGCTCGCTTATTTTTTTATGGACTTTCCGATTCCGACCCCCTTCCTTTTCTTCTTTTTTCTTCACACAACTAAATCCAAGATGAAGAAAAGGTTTTAACTTGTCAGTTCTCGTGGGAAGGACGGCTCTGCTGGCTTTTCCCGGGCGATGCTGAAGTGTCCCGCCGTTCACCATCCATTTTGGGACAATGAACGATCGGATTGGAGGTTGTGTTATGCTGGATATGCCGACGAAGACGATAGGATTGATGGAATATATCATCTACTCTATATCATATAATGATTATGATATGCAATTAATAGTCTGTGTTGCCTGCTTTGCCTTCTCTTGTTTTGAGATGCCGGGTCTCGACTCGATCGCCAGTGCTGTCCAGGGCACCCATGTCGTTAGCAGTAGTCTAGTCTCAATGTCAATCTGTCGATCTCAAATCATATTTACAGCAAAGTACGGAGTAGTCTCTTTGCCCTGGTTGCGCAGAAACCATGCAATAGTTCAAGAAGTCATGGGGTCTAGACTGGGTGATCTTTACCGAGAGTTTGAGGTTATTCAGGATAGTGGCAGCATGATGATATTGCCGGTCTGGTCATAGTGTAGTTGTGCCTTGCAGGACATCTTACACTCAAATAAGTCCTTGTTACTGAGTAAGATACAGAGATTGACCAGACACGTCAGTTGGTGATTTTGCCAACTCATGACCGTCTGGATTCCTGACGTTCGGATAGTGCTTAGTCGATGTACAGGTGATTGATGCCTGTGCTCGCTTCACGCTTTGGACCCTGACTGGATCCGAGCAACGCAAAAAATAGAACAGGAGGGCAATCTCAATAATTGCGTCGCCGAGAAAGTTGCCATTGGGTGCTGCTGAACGAATGATAGACCATATCTTAGAGTTGGGCCCCAGGTGGTCACTGAACCGGGCAATGATCCTCAGGGCGGATAGGAAGAAAACTCTGTTGGGTACGGGGGAACTGGGTTCTATGACTCGGTCTGTATGTATGGATAGATGAGGTGATCAGCCAGGAAGTTGAAGAGGAAGAGCCCTTGCGGCATTCAGCTCCTAATTGTCTTGACTCGTCTCACAAAGCAATATGAGATATATAGTATTCTCCGACCAAAATTGCGCAACCTCGAACAAGCAAGCAAGCATACAAACAAACAAACACATACGTAAGTACCTATTTACTGCCAGGAACACGCGGTGAAGAACGTGGAGTACAAGAACCCCATTAAAATTGGAAAGAAAAAGGGGGTTTGTGCCTGGTACCTGGATGTGTGCATAACAGTGGATCTAAGTGGATATGGCGCGCGGGATCGATCATCCAATCCGAGAGGTCTCCGATGTAATTGCCACACACGGTTTGTGTACACCATCGATGGTTGTCCGTCGACGACTAGTACAGAAGTAGGATGTAATCAAACGTTAGTTAGTTACTCTAGTCTCCTTTGTTTCAACTTATTATATTAATTAGTCTCTCACGCTCTCTTTTCTCCTTCTCCTCCCTTTCCTTTCCCACCCCCAAGTCTGTCAATCACTATACATTTATTCCGGTCCCTACCGAGTACATTCTTTACTTCACGTCACTCTTTACCTTCGGGGAGAACAACGAAAAAAAAAACCATCCAACCGCTAATTTCAATTCACCATTCTTTGGACAGAAACAACAAATCTAGACAAAATGCGTTTCTCCGTCGCTGCTGTTTTCGCCGCTGTGGCCGCTGGTGTCGTCGCCGAGGAAGTGAGCACTGTTATCGTTACCGAAACCGCCACTTACTGCCCTAAGTCCACCGATGCCATCGGTGTCTCTCCCACCGAGTCTATCAGCATCCCTGCTGTATGTTCCCAGATTCTCTTCACTCTCGCCGTCGCGGTATTTCAATTGTAGGATTATACTGATCAGATACTAGGGTTACACCACCACTCGCCCTCTCATCACCTCGACCGTGACTGAGTGCAACAAGTGGTATGTTATATATCAGCACCCTCGTATAGATCATCAAGCTTACAAGATCCCAGCTCCAGCACTGCCCCTCCTGCTGGCACTCCCACTGGCGTCAACCCTGTCGGCAGCTCCACCCCCAGCTCCCCCGTTATCCCCGTTGTCCCCGTCCCCAGCGTCCCCAGCAGCTCCAAGGCTACTCCTAGCCCTAGCAGCAGCTCCTCCATCATCAAGCGCCCTAGCAGCAGCAGCATCGTCATCTCCTCCACCCCTCTGGTTTCGACCACCCACCCGGCTTCCACCAACGCTCCTCCTGCTCCTTCTGCTTCCGGTCCCTCTGATGTCTCCCCTACCGGCTCCGCTACCACCCCCGCTGTCCCTCTCTTCACGAGCGGTGGCTCTCGCGCGGCTGTTGGCGCCGGTGCCGGTCTTGCGACCGTCTTTGGTCTCGCTGCAGTTCTGCTGTAAACTGATCTAAACTTCGACGGATGGACGGATTGATTGCATTTTCTCTATTACCCCCCTTTCAGTCTTTATTCTCGGCGTCCGTCGTCATGATTGCGATCCATATGTCGCCTGCATTCTCCGCAGGTGGGAACATATCGCATAGATGTACTTGACTATGATGACGGAGTTATTAAATTCTTTTTTGAACTGTTGTTGGAGTGTCTAGACCACTGTTTACTGGTGATACGACCTATACCATACATATTGTATTTTCTTTGATATCTCTCTACGGCTTTTTTCTGTTAATATTGATCTTTTGATGGCTTTAGTGCCTCCTGGAAGTTCGACCTTCCTGTGTATACCTTACAGACTTTATAATAGTTCATTACGGTTTATACAGATTTTGTGCATTCTGAGAGAAGCTGTAGAGTAACCTGCCCTTGCTTTGCTTTTCCCACTCGACATGCTGGTATCCGAGGCTGTGCAGCTCTTGCTTGCTGGCCATCTACAGTTTGGCTCGGCTTTGCTGCTTCTGTTCAAAGTACTCTCGCACTTTGCTTCGCGCTATTTCCACCACCTCGGCGTCCTCCACTGTCGGCGGTATGCTCACAGGGGCCCCATAATCCCCGCGCACCCCGTGTTCGACCAGCTCCCGCAATACTCGCCGCAACGTCTTACCGCTGCGCGTCTTCGGGATCATCCCGCGTCCCTGTATCATGCCTCCGAGGGATGCGATTGCGCCGATCTGCTCGCGGACCCGTTGATTGATCGCGTTGAACAGCTCCGGGGTAGGTATCGCTGGCAGGGGCCCAGAAGCAGTCCGTGGCTGGATAAAGGCAAAAGGAAGGTGTCCCTTCAGTGCGTCCGGTATGCCAACAACGCTGGCCTCGCCAACCTCGGGATGTGACAGAATGGCCTGTTCAATTGCGCCTGTATCAAACCATGTGAGTTGATGTGAGATCAGGCCCAGTATTAAAGATGCATACCTGTACTAAACCGATGCGCAGCCACATTGATGATATCGTCCGATCGCGCCATGACATGAATGTACCCATCCTGGTCAATCATACCTGCATCCCCTGTGTCCATCCATTTACCCGAAAAGCGCTTGAGGTATCCCTTGTAGAATCTCTCGTCGTCATTAAATAATCGAGTGAAGGCCGTGGGAGCCAATGGCATACTTAGGACGATGTTGCCCATCGTCCCTCGGGGAACTTCTCGGCCTTCATCATCAACAATCCGAACGTCAAATCCCGGCATTGGCAATCCGGCCGACCCTGGTCGAATAGCCAACGGCAGCTCTAGTTCCCTATCATCGCCCAAGGTCATTCCTGCTGTGCTTCGTAGCGCCAGCCCGGAGATAGGTGAGCCTGATTCGGATGACCACCAATTATCTACGACCATGGCGCCAGGGGCGGCATAACGGGATAGAAGATCCTGATACACCTGGACAATACTAGGCTCACTCCTCTCGCCGGCGAGGAAAAGAGCTCTGAAATGCTTCAGGCCACCACGACGGGCCACCTCCTCGAAGAATTTGTTGTCTGGATCATCCTTTCGGATGGCACGCATGGCCGTGGGTGCTGTGAATAGGACGTTGGCCTTGTGTTCCTCGATAGCCCTCCAGAATGTTCCCGCATCTGGGGTTCCAACAGGCTTTCCTTCGAAGAGTACTGTGGTTGCGCCAACCAAAAGAGGCGCGTATAGGATGTAGGAGTGGCCGACTACCCACCCGATATCAGAAGCGCAGAACATTACATCACCTGGACCCTGAATGCCAAACAGATACCTAATAGATAGATGCAATCCTACTGCATGTCCGCCAGCTTCTCGAACAACTCCCTTTGGCAATCCGGTGGTACCTGAGTATTTTTGTTAGTTATAGTAATTAACGAAACATCATTTCCAAGGCATTGGATCATACCGCTAGTATATATTATATACAATCCATCCGTGCTAGCCACAGGTACCGGTCCGGCTTTGATGCCACGCATGCGTGCGCTTTTGACCAACCGCTGCCAGTTGCGCTGTCCACCCAGCTTATCGGGTCGATTCCACCGCAGCTGATCTCTTTGCCAAACAATGACCTTTTCAGGCTTAAAGCTGCTTGCCTCAATAGCCCCCTCGACTAATGGTCTATAGGCAACAGGGCCCTTCGACCCTTCTATACCACATGACGCCGTCATGATGGCTCGTGGCCTGGCAGCTTCAATCCGCTGTGCGAGGGACTTGGCCGCAAACCCTCCGAACACGGCCGCATGGATTGCCCCCAGTCGGGCAATCGCCAGGGCGGCAATGAGCGCAGCTGGAATCATGGGCACTGGAAATACTAGTCAACATCTTTCGTACGTAGGAGCGCCAAAAATGACTAGGGCAAGAGCGAAAATATTTCGGTGTCATACTGTAAATAATGACTACATCACCCTTGCGCACTCCTTCTTCTCGTAATACACCCGCCAAGACCTCCACTTCCTCTAATAGCTGTCGGTAAGTATATTTTTCTTTCGTCCCCGTTACCGGGGAGTCCCAAATGATAGCAACATTGTCGCCATTACCCTTCTCCACGTGACGGTCCACGCAATTGTAGGTCGTCGAGATCTCCCCATCGGGGAACCAGGACCAATGGTCGTGGCTCGCACCGCTGGGAAGAACTTTGGAATGTCGGCTGATCACATGGGATGGTTTCCGGTGCCAGGAGAGCTGCTCTGCGTGTCGAGACCAGAAGCTCTCCGGGTCCCGAAGCGAAGAGCTGTGCACCAGCTGCTGTGGATGACGTGACATAATGAAAGGAGGAAGGTGGTCGACGGGGGAAGCGAGCAAACAGGAAAAGATGAATGTAACTACTAGTAGTGGTCATAAAGCCTAAACAGAAGGCGTTCAATAGGATTTGGAAAGGCTCTGCCGTATCGGAGACGTCTTCCTGCAGGCGGACGTCGCCGCGGCTAGGAGTCGGTCACCATCGCATTCCGCGGCTAGCAAAGGAGTAGACATGCGGGGGATGCTAGGGGTGTCATTCTTAAGCCTCGAATTGAAGGGCGTCCGTCCTGGCATCCGAAACCTTACGAGATTTCGGAGTTGTGGCTCAGCGTCTCACGCTCATTCGGTTTGATTCGCTGATTCTCAACCCTCCGGGCGTAGGGAAGACGAACATGCTTCGGGGCGAATGAAGCAACCCAACATGAAGAGTAATAAGTTATAACTACTTTTGTACGGCGTAGAATGTGTCGAGAGAGGAACCGAGGTTAGGTGGCCCAGGAGATGAGAAGCTTTCCCCGCACTCGAACCCGATTTTAATCAATCGATCGCCTATCCATGTGTCCTTGGATATTGTCCTATACTTACTTACATAGAACCTTCTTCATCCTCCGAGCCCAGTCATTGCAAGCACAGCGAGATGTTCATCCCTTTTCATTTCATTTTTATATTTTCCACTTTTTTTTTTTTTTTGTTTCTCCGTAGAAATTCATAGGCGAAAGCAGTGTGATAAAAATAAATCGGGCCTCTTTTTTTTCCCTTCTAGTAGTACCTAGTAGTTACTCGCAAATGCATCAAAAATCGCAACTCAAAGCTCAACCGTAGGGTATCATATCGCAATGCCTGCTAAACTGTGGACTACCATCTTCTGACTTCCTTCAAAAACCACATATCCATCTGCCTTCATTCTTTCAAGAAGCCGTCCTCTCATTCCATAAACCAACCCCATCTCCATTGTTTTATTCATATCGAAAACTCCCTTCCTCCAGCGCCACTGTTGTGTAACAAAGGTGTCGTAAAGGCAAATAAGGATTCGGGAGGCGGGTAATAAGCCGGCGGGATCGAAAATGAATATAGACGAAAACAGAAAAAATAAACGTATTCTTCCAAGGCCCCGGCGGCTCCCGGCCTCTTCAGACACAAAACCTTCCGTAGCCGAAACACCCTGAGATGGTCCAGAGATCGCCTCCCACATTGTAAACGTAGATCATGCATCAAGCATATTCCCCACCGACCATTGCATCTCAACAAGTGGAGGTATTAAGAAAAATGGGGGAGGGAAAGAGGGAGAAAAAAAAGTTAAAATAAAAAAAGAGAGACGAAACATAGGCGGAGGGGCAAGAATAAAAGACAGAGTAAGGCGCTGGGAGCAGAGCCATATGACCATGAAGACTCGCGGTCAATATAAACAAGTGAAGATATTGTCATAAAGCAGGCTCGCATGGGCTCTCGTAGATAAGGCCAAAGAAAGATAAGGAGTGGAACCGACATCCACGACAGATCGCAAAACGTGCACAAGGGGCCCTTTCATTCCTTTGGGCGGCTAGCCTTGGCTAGGGTGTAACTCGACCAGCAAGAGAGGCTTGATTCACAGAATGGTGCATTTTATTGAGCTACGATGCCGCCCGCCGCGGTCAGTCCGGAAAGACTTCGGATATTCTGGACCAGCATCACGGTCGCGCATGGGACCCAAGCCAGTGGGTCGGCGATCCTGAGATCGCCCTCCTTGTTGTTGTTGCCGTTGCTGCCTGAGCATCCGAACCACGTCGTAGAAAGCTTTTTCAACATTGATGCAATTCTTCGCTGACGCTTCAACAAACTCACAGCCCAAGTCCTTGGCTAAGGCCTGGCCTTCCTGCGCGGACACTGCTCGCTCGACAGCTTTATCGCTCTTGTTACCAACCAGCATCACAGGAACGGGAAGCGGAGGTCCGGAGGGATTGTTGATCGGGGAGGCTAGATAGCTGGCGCCGGTGGGAGAGCCAGAACTGGCTGATTCTTTGACCATTTTGATCTGGTTGTAAAACTTCTGTATTCTCGAAAAAGAAGCCCGTGAGGTGATACTGTAAACAAGCACAAACCCTTCACCATCACGGATCCACTGATCCCTTAGTGCTGTGTATTCTTCCTGGCCTGCGGTATCTAGTACTTCCAGCATGCATGATTGCTGATCGATCACCACCTGCTTCCGATACGAGTCTTCGATCGTCGGATCGTACGTCTCAACGAAATGATTTAGACATAACTATTGAGCGAAGGAGAGTCCAATTGTTTAGCTATTCGGGTCACGACCAGAGACGGAGAGGTCAAGGGCTAACCTGAATTGTGAGCGCCGTTTTTCCGACACCACCATCCCCCAGCACCACCAACTTGTACAGTGTCATTTTCCCCGACATGGCGACTGATTATAGAACGGTGGGCGTCAAGCAGAGGAAAGGAAAATTGGGTATCTGGCGTATAAGTAAAATAGAATGGCGGGGTGGGCCAAGGAGTCGAAAAGGAGGAAGGTCGAAAAGGAAAAAGAAGAAAAGAGATCTATGGGATGCTCCAGATTGAGCACGGACACGGGAACGTAGGAATCCAAAGAACGGCTATTTTGGTAGTGCGCGATTAGCCACCGGAATTATCATCGATACTTTAGACTGCTGTCTAAGCATACCCACACCAAAAACCAAGGAGCAATTAATTCCCCCAATTCAGACAATAAATAGCCCACGTACTTTGGAAGACGTAGAGTAAAGAAGAAGACGACAAAGTAGGTCAGTTGAGTGGATGTTGAAAACGAAAAGAAATTTTTTTTCTTCTTTCCTTTTTCGTTTCTTTTCTTTTCTTTTTCTTCTTGTGACGAAGACTGTCCTTTAAAAGAAGACTTTAAGGGCCAGAAAAAAGAAGGGGAAAAAAAACAACCCCCAATTAGGATTGGAGCAGTTCGCAAATAAGCGGCCACCAGCAGGACGATACGGGAGGTACGAACCGGAAGTAATCCGCTAAATGAAGCTGTTCACAACTCCGCGCAACGTGGAAATATATAAAATAAAAAAGAAGTCAAACAGACGCAAAACAAAAGTATGTCGAGTGGATGCTTGTCAGAGTTTCTTGTGATAAAACACGCAGAGGTTTTGTTTTGCCTCAAACTGGTTCCGCCACGTGAGGGGGGGAAGAGAGAGGAGGCGATACTTAGAAGAGCGATCGCCAGCAGTCGATGTACGAGTATGTAGGATCCTGTATGTACGATAATATTGGGAGAGGCGTTTTAACGAGCCTTTCTCTTATCTCGTTCGCGAACGTGGAGGGGGAGGGGAACAGGTGCCGGTTTCCAGGAGGTAAGAAAGGCTTGGCCAGCAAGTAATAGGATGGATGAGGGGGCGAAACCCAAACTAGCCACGGACCTCAGGGTTAAGTATCAGTATGAAGATCTGAATGTGTAGGAAGAGGGAGAAACTGGATAGGATAACAAAATGTCAAAATGAAAAAGAAGGGGGGCAAGGTGTTCTAGAGG
>NW_015378473.1:0-29173 GCF_001204775.2 Aspergillus nomiae NRRL 13137
AATTAGTATAATTAATTAGAAACTAGATAACCGCTTAACAGGTGACTTGATTAATTAAACTATTATATAAAATAACTAGTTAGATTCTCTAAAATTTAAAGTAGTGGATATAGTATAATACATAGTGTACTAAAAACAGCTCAATAACTAAAGAGTACTAAGGTCTTGGCAGTGGGGCCGACAAACAATTGAGATATGTTTGTAGGTCAGACCGATTTCGAGAATCACTGTATGACGTGTATAAGAGGAGTTAAATATGTCGCGAACTGAGTCCTGCCTGGAGGAGAGGCGTATATCTGTGGTAGTTGGAAGGTTTATCTGAGGTTGTACATCATATACACCCACAATTCAATTGGTAGTTATCGGGGGAAAGTTGGTGTTATCGCATTCGCTCGAGATAGGAGGTAGGAGTGCTTTAGGTAGCGGCCTGTCTATCTGATGTCGGGTTGGTATGGCTTTCTCCTGGACTTTGGATTGGATGAACGTTTCTTCCTCCCAAGTTTTATATGGTATGCTTTTCCTGCGCCCTAAAGGAACGATGTCACAAGCTATTCAAGTGAAGCACTGAGTTCTCTGGAACATAGGCTCCATACCGGCCGAGTGCTCTGAGGCAATACCCGCTATTTCTAGAAGCGAGGAGATGGAAGGGGAACTCCTGTGTGGGCCCTCCAGAGTGGAGCTAGCAGAGTGAGGCGTGTGAAATGCCCTTGACTTTATAATATCGAGCGGGTTTGGCCCAAGATTAAGGAGCTTTGAAAGCTCCATGAAGTAAGCTTCTAGATAGAAGACTGGTACGATCCACCACATAGGAGAAATATAGAAAATAATTAAATAAGGTAGAGATAAATACATTACACAGCTACTCTTCAGCCATATAAACCTCTCCAGGGACCAATTTTGGGTTGAATATAACAGGGCCCATTAGGATGCCAACTTGACAAATTTTTGCATATAACGAAGCTAGGCTTTGATAGCCATAAAATTGGTGTTAAACTTCGGCTATTCTAACAATCTTCTCGGTTGTTTGGCCGCTTAGTTAGATACTACTGGAATCTTGGGGATATGTTTGGTTGGAGAACAGATGGCAAGTATGTTTGTTGTCCATTCTCAATTATCTCCCCGAGCATTCAGTGTGGTGGCAATAGTACTGTTGGATTATCTCTACGTTTTCTCGCTTGACAATTGTCATCCCTATTGTCGCTATCCTAATAGGACAATAACTGAAGAGTTTCATTTGGATTCGAGCCACGGACTGTATTAAAATCCGATGGGTTCTTGGTTAGTGCACCAATGGACAAACATCAGCATAAGGCTATATATCAGATATTTAGGTCGGCGTTGTAGTTACCGATAGGTTTATGCAGGTATAGGCAACATGGACCAACTCAACTTTGGCATTCTCGCGTACGAGGCAAGCTACCAGCCTCATATTAGCTGCTGATACTATGCATGCAGGTATCGGTCAGAATTGCATCGAGGATGAGTCGGCTCTCTCACCTCCCCTAGGTTAGAAGGTTTCCCGTGACCAGAAAATGGCACACGCGGGCTCCCATATGAAGATCTCCCATGGAATGTTCAGGACGACAACCTCGGCTAGTCATGATGAAACGCTGCTATTACGCGATGCGAGCACTTCCAACTCCTTACTAAGTATCGTGCAGTATCAAGGTCACCTTTTAAGGCCCACAGGTGACATAGCCATGGCGAGCAAGAGTTCCATGAGAGTGGGTCATATAAACACTAGAAGGGGTCAAGAAACAATCCAGAAATTGAGGAAGTTACGTAGCTGGCCAAAAAATTACATCCGAAGGGGAGTAATCTACAAGACTTGAGTTCTGGTTGGTGGTTCTGAATGATCACTCATCAATTCACTCATAGTCTTCAGGTTGTGACACGAATATCGAGGGAATTAATAATAATGAGACCGAACGTCACTACTTTGCCAGATTGGAGGGGCGATTGACTAGTCTGGATTGAGCTGACCTGTTGAATGCCTGAGCAAGACAGAACAACCGCTGGAGCACCAGAATAACGTAATTCAAATGACAAAGCACTTGAGGGCTTGGACCTTCCCCCGGCCCCCAAAGATGATGTTCCAACTTCTTCAGCAGGAAAGATATCCCCGTAACCTAAGCTGAGCTTCTGAGCTATTGGGCTACATGGTCTCACCCACGCCCTCCCCCTACCCCCCCACTGGGACGTGATAACGTTGGTTACAGATGCGATTCTTAAGGGCCTCATGCTGAAAAGAATTTGCGCCAATCCCACACCGCACCCCTCTATCCTTTCTCGAAAGCTTTAAAAACTTTGGGTCTAATTGCTTCCATGGTTCCTGCATAGTCGCACGCTAGCAACGGGCTCCCATTCTGAGCGATATAATCGACATGCTTCCAGTCTGTTGGGTTCAGGGCTACTTCCAGTATCTTTACACGAATTTAGTGATTACGTAGCCAAGGGTTGGACGATCTTGTGATTCAGGAAAGTTTCACGAGGTTTTTTAGTCACAATTGCACTTTGTATTGTAACTATACTGGTTGCTGTAACCGTCTTGTATTAAAACTGATTATATTCAATAAGTAGAGCTTGTACTAAAGCTCTAGAGGTGTCGGTGTCTTTATATTTATGAATATGCATGCCAAAGGCTTGTACCAGCTCTAGCTACTTCTAAACTGGGAAACATGGGAACTACAAATCGGTGTAGTAGTTGGTGGCCCTGCGCGAGATTTGTGAAATAATCACGCATTATAGTGGCACGCAGGGCTACCTCGCTCGACAACATATCCCTTGTGTCACGTCTGCTTAAAGGTATTTACAGACAGTGAACAATAATAGCATATCAGTCCCCGTCTCCTATATCAAACGCATTGGCAATTGAATTATAGCCATGAGCTATGGGAGAATGCCATGACTAATTTAGTTACGCAACTAAGCTTCTTTTGGCACTATCACTTACGCTCCCCCCAATTTCTTTTTCTTAACTAATTTTCGCTCACCACACACTTTCCCTTATCCAAACCCAACCCCTTCATAAGCACATTCTCTTCCTGTTTGGATCCCTTGGGCTGGCTTTCCTCATCAATGAATGTGAGTGAGTATTGTTCCTCTGGATTCGGTTATGAGACGAAAGGCAAATCAGAATACAAAACCTGGAAGAAGAATGCGTCTTCCTTATACAACATAATCTTTAGTACGGCATTAGAATGGCCTACTCGTACAACACAACGGCTCTGTACTGTTGCCTGGCGTTTAAGAATGGTAATATTTGATATATGGCGATTGAGCTCTACCCGTGCTACCTTTGCAAGTTAGATCTTCACCTCCATGTTATATTTTCGTGTAAATTGCTATACCTGTGTCTGCCTTACGTCAAACTCGAGGTCCGATCAACAAAATTATCTCTAGCTGAAAGGGATATAAGGAAATTTTGATTCTAAGTAACAGCTACTCAAGCTGGAATCTAATAAGTGACATTGGATACCCTGATGGCATATTTCTTAGGCCGAGCGTGATTTAGACATGCTGCGCACGTTTGAAATGAAACGCAGTCCATTTTAGAGAAGCTTGCCACTAAAGAAACCTATCAGATTACAGGAGTTTGGTCCTTGGTCGTGAAGACTGCGCTCTACTCGCATCGTCCAATATCGATTTAGTATCGAATGCCACCACTTTTCCACCAACAACCGTGCCGTTGACTGGATTAGCCATCCCTCCATTCGTGGTGATATACAAGATATCTTCGTCGATACAGGTGCGTCCAAACTGGGCAGCTGTGTCACCCGCAATCACGGAAGAGTTGTTAGAGCCAAGAATGACCCGAACGGTTCCATCCACTCCATACTTATATAGAGCGTTCCCAAGGTCTTCGGCGACATATATATTACCGGCACGGTCAATAGCAAAGTCATCGCCGACGTAGTTGCGAACAATGACCTCAGCCTCACCAGCACTGGTGCCATTTGGATGGATGGGTATCCGAGCGAGAAGTTGTGCAGTGTTTGTATAGTAGAGATAGTCGCGGTACAGGTGGATGCCATTAATTCCGAGATAAAGTGGAGGGCCTGGTGCCATGGTATCATCTTTCATTACTCTGTGATAGGTGTTGGTCTGTAAATCAAGGCCCAAGACATTTCCTGCCCCAGAATCAGCGAGCAACAAAGTGTTGTTGCCATCGCCGAGTGTGGTCATTCCATTGAGGAAGATGGCCTCCGGGATGTCGGTAATCTTGGTGATATTAGGTGGGGTAATAACACTTCCTTCCATGCCTTGGAAAGGTCGCAGATCTATCATCCACACACTATACGATCCTTTCTTGGTGGACGCTGTGGCGACGGAATAGTTCCCAGCAATCACTGCAAAGCGATCCTGCTGAACCTCCACGATCCCCAGGAGGCCTAATACCTCAGGAGCAGACCACAACAAGGTAGCAGCCTGGGGCTTAAACGGATTGATCAAATAAAGTTCAGGTCGATCGAGAAGAGTCACAACAAGCTCTCCGTTTGACCGCACTGCAATGTTTTCTACCCAGGTTTCATTCGGAAATTGATAGACATCATAAACAACTTTAGGGATCCAAGCAGCGAAAGAAAACGTTGAAAGCCAAAAGACAGCCCGAAAAAGGCACAAAGGTGATCGAAACCGCATGATACTGCTTTGTAATATAGCGTGCAAAGAAACTGTTGAACGACCAGATGCAATTGTTTGGCTATTCAGACTGTCCAGCTCTTAGTGTGGAAAAGCTGTGGGTTTTATAGTGGTTCCCTGATAGCACCGAAAGATAACTAGTATCTGGTCGTCGACGATTTCTAATCGTCTAGAACCTCGAACAATGATGGTACCATATCTGCGGTTTTCTCGCTCCGACGTGTAAGTTCCACGCCGTATTAAGTCTATTTCCGAAAGCTTCCACAGCCTTCTGGGAACGTACGGGTTGCACCCAAATCTGAGAAATACCTTCCATACTCTTTGGCCAAAGAGCAGGCTTATACAGCCGGAACAGGCAAGTTAGAACTCAGCATATTGCGTACCATCCACCAAGAAAGATTGTACTACACCGAACGTCCTCAGTCAGGCGATGAGCTCGGCATTCCGAGACAATGGATTTCCGGTATAGTCGAGCAACAAGTGGCTTTAGGATGGTAGGTTACTTACTATACTTAAAGTCCTTCCTCGGTATAGGTAGGATAAACAAATAGATGAGTGATCAAAGAGATAAGGTTTGCGAGGAGGCGCTAGTGGAAATGCGTTAGTTCCAACCTCATCTTAGTGCATGGCCTTTTCCAATTTCTATTGGTCATAATACATGCGTCAATACTACACAGGTCAAAATGTAACCTTGTCATCACCGTCCCAAACAAACGAAGTTTCAAAGGGATTTGATATATTTGTATTCAAACTCTTCATATTTCATGCCAGCTATTGAACGTCACTGCTAAGTTAAAGAAAAATTATCCTTTACTACAGCAAGGTCTATGTTTGTGGAAATATAGAGTTTGTGGGTGGGTGGAAGATATTAACCAACGTTGTGCCAACGATGCATGATAAGTGATCAGAACATAATGCCGAGGAAGCTCGCTACTCATATGGACCCCGCACAAAATCTTCAGTTCACTTGGTCTCTCTGGACTCGCAATATATTTAGCTTAGACATTTAAAAGAGAGTTTTGAACTTTAGCAGTTGATTCTTAAATTTATAGTTTAAACCGGCCTCAAAGCTTTAGTCTGATCATTATCTGATCTACACTTGAATAGGATAATGCCAGTCCTGCAGAGCCGCACCTTAGCATACATGGAATTCGATATCTTCTCTTGAATGTACTACAATGCCAAACAAATAATGATGAGTCCGCCGCCAATTGGGCGTGTACGTGACACCGATGGCACTGAAGAGCACCAAAATTCCGGGCAGTGTCCCCTTTGTCACAGGAAGACACAGAAAAATTAGATGGATCATACAGAGCAAGCCGCCCGAAAGCTTTGGGGTAATTTTCTGGTGAAAAAAGCTTAATATTCGGGGTCACTGGCATTGACTGCGACTTTTGACCAAAATGTTAATCATTTTGGTAATTCTCTAGTGAATGAAAATAGCTTCGGCACCTCATTAATAAAAGCATATAAAGTCATAAGTAAGCTAGGAATCGTTTATATTAAATGTCAATAAAGTGCGTGGTCACGTCACTGTTGTGTTTGGCGTCTGTTGAAGTAAACAGCTACCCTTAACCTAGCTCGTCACATGACCCGAATTTATAATCCTCTCCCCGAAAAACCGCCACAGCAGTGACTTTACTCCCTCAGCTGTCCACCTATCGCTGTGAAATTTGCGGACTGAGACTCTAATATCTGACTTCCTGTACTTGTTCACATTTTATATCCACGCTCCATGACGGAACTGCTTTCTTTAATATAAGCTACAGATAATGTCTCTGAAAGACCATGTTGAGAAAGGGGTCGATGCCGGACGTGAACGTAGCCCTCGTGGACATGGATTAGAGGCTGTCGACCATGATCACATCCTCCTGAACAATGCCAATACCATGCCTACAGAGGTATACATCTTAGATGAAAACTTAAAGAAACCCGAAAGCTAACTGTTCCTTACAGCACCGTCGATATCAGATCCGCTTAGCCCAGAGGAGATATCGATCGAGGAAAGAAGAGAAAATCAGTATGCTCAGCGAACAGACCGCAGAGCTGAAGAGTGTATTGAGTCAGCTGAGGCAGTCTATCCTTGGATTGAAAAGTACTGCGACAATACTCTCTGAGGCTGGCCGGGCTGAAGAAGCTGCGGTCCTGTTGCAGTGTGCCACTGCTCAGATGTTATTAAAAATAGACGATGCCCTTAATGGATCCCACGGGACGGATACATACACTGAGTCTGGTGGTGTCCACTCCGCATCGTGGATCCGCCCTAGTGACTCTACCCGTTCGCCAAAGATAATGTCACCCCTTGGCTATAGTCTTATGTCCGACGTAGCCCAGGTCCCCGACGCCAGTGCTAACCCAACAAATGACACAATCGAAAACGCCTCAAAATTCTAGTATTTCTTTTCCTCTTACTTTCATTTATTATGAATGGAGAAATCCATTACACCGGCGTCATGATTTCTTTTCTTTTTGTTTTGATCGGACAATTATCTACGAGAAACAGCGTCTTAGCGGTAAACGCTCAGTTGCTGGTAATAATGTATCATACGTTCAACCGACACGGTCCAGTAAGGTGACTGTCGGCTATCCTCTCTTATAAGAATTCCCGGATATTTGCAACCCGATGTCGAAAGGAAACAATCTTATAATTGTAAGTCCGTCTCTATATCCCAATCGTAGGGACGCACATTATTCAAGGACTTGTTGTACAGAGGGGACAATCTTCGATACTCCTTTGAACACTTGGTAGTTACAGTCAAATGGATCTATTTGCTTCTTCGGGTATTAGCTGAAGAGTTGAGATAAGGTACGCATCATTGCTCGGTTTACATAGAAACCACCTGGCCTTCTTATTTGCCATCAATAATTTCTTGTGAATACTTCATAGAGCTCTATTTAGCTATTAAAGATGAGATGAGTGATCAGATATTAACCGAGGATTTCGTAAGCCGACATTTCCCGAATAAACCTTCCGAGGGCCCCTGAAGAAAGCGCCTGATACCGTATCCCCTTACACAGCTCTGGCTGGGGCTTCCATTGTGCCTCGCATGTCTTCCATTATTTTTATGACAGGAGGCACGGAATTTATTGGCTCTCATGTCGCCAAAATCCGCCTGGAAGCTGGATACAGTGTTCGCCTTAGTGTACGTCGTGTACGAGACGTCGAAAAACTCCGTAAAATATTCTCGCGATTCTCTGAGCAGGTCGAATATATCATCGTGCCTGATTTCACTTCAAGCATCGCCTTTGACACTGCTCTAAGCGGGGCTGAATACATATTTTGCCTGGTATCCCCGCTATCATTTCCGCCAGATCAATCAATGCCCGCGGTAGAAGGAACCCTATCCCTGCTGAAGGCTGCTGCAAAACATCCCTCAATTAAGAAGGTTGTCTTTACTGCATCCGTTGATCCTTTCGTGCCTCTCCGCCAGAATTGGGAGGGAATGGTTATAAAAGGTAGTTATACACTTTATTTTCTTCCTATGAGATCTCTTCCTCGTTTCCTTTCAGCGAGTGGGGCCTAACAATTAACCATTCCCTACTACGATCCGCATATTTTTACAGACCTTTCTAACGCGTCATACTAGAAACGAATGATATTTCATTGAACAAAACTCCAGCTACTTTAGGTCGGGTGGCACAATACCACGTTAGTAAACTTGCTTCTTTCCAAACAGTCGTCCGCTACGCTGCATGTCACAAGCCGAAGTTTTCGATCGTTACCCTTCACCCAGTTTTTGTCTTTGGTACAAGTTTGTTCCAGGAATCCGTTCAAGATCTCAGTTACGACAACCGCATGTTAATCAAGGCCCCATATTCGGAAAGTCCAGGTCTGCGCTGTTTTAGTGGTGTCCATGTCATCGACGTTGCCGAAGCACACCTCCGTTCGCTTCATTGTTCAATCACAGGCCTTTCTTCCTTTTTGTTGGCATCAAAGGCAAGGCCGTGGAGAGATGTTCACAGCTTTGTTCAATCCACCTATCCTTATGCTGGCTTTAGATTATTACCGTACCAGGAGGTGTCATGGCTGTTCGACAATACCAAGGCGGTAAAAGAGTTAGGAATCCGTTTCAAAGAAATGGAGGAACAAATATGCGATGTCATTGAACAGCAGTTGAGGTTCCGTTGCTGGTGACTGTATATATGTCAAAAGAGGATTATTGGCTATTTATCGTTGTTTCTGTATAGTGTTTACATAGATTCCAAGTTAGAGACTTTCGCTACAGTCATGTGTTTGTTATGCAGCAGTTACCAGTATGCCCCTGTAGATCTGTATTTGGGTTCCAGAGGGTTAGCAAGGGGTGAGTTTATATGTATGTGTTGAGGCTACACGATGCTATGTAGTGACTGCTCATAGTAGAATCTTCTATCCACAGTATCATAACGCGAATAATCAGGCTTACATCTTTACCATATCGGAGTCAAGCTACAGCCTTGCGAGGCACATGTCTCGCTATTGCACAAAGTAAGCATCAATACCCTCTCAGAAGTTATGCCACAATCGACTCACTTCAACTACGCATGGTAGCTGCATAACAGCCAGGTACAATGGGAGTGAATATTCCAAGCTAGAATAGCGAATGCACAAATTGATTTCGATGAATACCATGCAGCGACCATATAAAATAATCTCTCAAATCACATAGACTAATTTCTCGCCGCTAATCTTGTCCTTCCTCAGCAGCTCAAGCCCGTCTAACACCCCCTCAATGCCCTTGTTGACCCGTGGGGAATGGACTTTCACCTTTCCAGTTGCCAGCAATTTTCTGCAGATCTCAATGAAAGATTTGGTGAAGTCAAAGTCTCCGGGAACAACCGGCACCACACGGTTCTTAATGCGAAATTCCTCATTGAAGGCAGTGTAGGCAAGGGTGACAGTAGGCTTGATATCCGCCCTCGGAAATTCAACTTGAAGGAGGCAGGAATATTTGGCATGCGGACCCGTGGTCAGCGCAGCTGCACAGACTTCAGCCGACGCGGGCAATGATATGGTGTCCCAAGCGATGGCCAAGCGGTCGTTGGTGTAATCACGAATCTTCTTCCCACAGTCTGGGTCTCGGTAGTCAAAGACGGCATCGGCCCCCAGCGATCGAACCATGTCAAAGTTGTGAGGGGAGCATGTCGTGATAACGCGGTACCCAGATGCCTTGGTGAACTGGATTCCCAAGCGCCGGTAGCGGTGCTGCCACCGTATATCAGGACCAACTCTCCGTTTCGAGATGGCTCCGTTGGCAAGGACAATCCTAGGGATCGATATAGCCCTTGGCCTACCGTGATAAGGCCAACGCCTAAGGTAGCGGCATCCTCAAAGCTGAGATTCTCCGGGATTTTCATCTGTAAATCGCCTTTCACGACAATGTGCTCGGCGAAGGTGCCGTCCTCATGCTGGGAAACATTACATCCGTGGGCCATACCACAGACCCGATCGCCCTTTTTGAATTCTTTGGTCACCTTTGGGCCAACTTCTTCCACTATGCCTGCATAATCACAACCAACTAGTGGGCCCGATTCTAAGACCAAATTATCGATATGCTTCCAGTCCGTTGGATTCAGAGCCACAGCAACGGTCTTGACGAGCATATAATCATCTCGTAACTTGGGCATGGCCCGATCATGGACCAATGCGGCCACACCAGGGCTATCGACGACCACGGCACGTTGAGTGGTAGCCATATTGTGCGCAGGAAGAGCAGAATAGAAGAACCTTTGAAAGTATAGATCTCGATGACTTAGATAATTGGGTTTGCATACTAGCCTGGAATTCCTGGAAATGAGGACTTTATAGCACAACCCGAATCTAGCTATCATAGTGGAAGTTTCCAGGATGATTACCAATTGCCGCCGAGAATGATTTATTATGTCTTGATTTTGAAATACAGTTTGCCTTGTACGTCATCAAACCAACTAGGCCATTCTCTGGATATCGTTCGCTCTTCGGATGGCTAAGGATATGATATGCTAGGTAATATCTTAGTGGGGCGAAAAAAAGGTGCTGCTAATCAGCTCCTAGCTAATGATACGCAATCTAAGTTCAAAGGTCTTTACCAGTCGGGGTTTGTTGGTTAAGCAGCCGATGTTTAGACAATGCACTATCACCGTATGGATCTTTTGATCAGTAAACATCCTCGGATCAACGTCATCCTACACCTCGGGTTTCGGCAGGACAGCGTCATGCGAAGCTGTGCAATTTGACATTGTATGTGCAGGTCAAACAGACGCTCCAGTCTTAGAATCCCAGTAACACCCTGACAGCGATGCTACATTATTTGTCAGCAGGTGAAGCTCTTTTTATTGATTCTCTCTTGTGGGCAGCCAATTACTTTTGCATCCACCACACTCGACCCTTGAGGTAGGTTTGCACATAGAGGTGGGTAGCGGTGATGAGTGATCACTAAGGTTACCTCGGAATCTAGTTGCGTCCCCAATTGGTTGGTGATCACTCATATTGGCCCTCACCAGCCCCTTGGTAATATTAGCGATTGGCGGTTTTCAGTGGGGTACTCTTTCTCCGCTCCCGAGCTAGCCAAGCCTTCGTACGTTACCTTCGCTTCCTCATGGAGTACTGCGTTGCCGGATTTGATCTTTTCAACGGCTCTTGGTTGTCGATGTCGGTAGATACTTGCTCCTGTGTACGCCGTGTACAAACACTCCGTATGTGGACCGACCACCCTGGCCGATTTTCTTGAGGCCTTTGACCCAGTCTTCATCAGTCCTCGTCAGTCTCCCTGCTTGTGTGGTGATTGATGTATGCAGTTAATACATTCCCGATTTGCAGTTGCTTTGCGGCTATACCTCGAGAGGCTTTCCCAAGCAGTTTTATCCATGTTCTTAAGGCGCCTTCACCCTTTTACGGAGGTCCGCTTTCTAAGGATGCTCGGCAGAGTACGGTGGCGGTGCTCTCATCCAGTTCCTTTATGGTCTCCCTGTCCTTGATCCTTGCAGTCATAGAGGCTTCCCTATTCGGTATCGAGGGGCACCAGGGAGTGCTCTATCGAAATACGTCAGCTCAGGAGAGGATTGGAATGGCTATTTTCAGTTCGACGAGTAGAGGCAACGCGAGTATGTTGCTGACGGCATTCTTGGTGATTCAGACGTCCTCCACGGTCAGCTGTAGACTGTTCACCTTTTCTAGGATTGCCTGTCCGGACCAATAGTACGGGCTTTCTTGGGCTAAGGTATTCACGCTGTAGACAGGACATCCAGATATGAAGCTGGCAGTTTGCCATGCTTGTTTCTGTAGAGGCCTAGTAGTGCCATGACGCCGGCTATGGTTGGCGTGCTGTGCTCCCTACATTACCTTCTTATAATCTATAGTTAGGTATATACCGCGCTTTTAACAGCAAGTCGAGCCCACGGGCCACGAATAGTTGCAAGGGCTGTCCGGTCATTGACACTGAGAAAGCCTCGGTTCTCGTGGACCGAGTCATGAGATTGGGGTTATCGGCCATTTTCCAAAACCGTTAATTGACCCTATGAATGATGAATGCCCATGCCCACCAGTGAGCTTTGATAGCATTGAAGCCACTCCTTCTTGGATGTCATTTCGGGGATATTCCACGGCAGATCCTCGATTGGCCGTGTGCGAATGTCAAGAAACCATCTTTATATCCTAAGGACCTAAAATAGCTAACCACTCTATGGTTTGTGTCTCGGAAAGATTTTCTACGAAGGCATTCAGTGTCACCCTGTGATTAGTGTACCGCTCACGGCTCAGCCATGTCCCTCCTCGAGTCCGGATGACTTTGGCCAACCGATTCATCCAAGACTATTGGTGCAGTAGTACTATGATCTTCGGTGCTGGCCGCCTGATGTTGGGGCTACTTTTGAAGATGAATGTAGAATGACATACAAGACTCCGTGATCAGCCAAGTCAAATAAGCTCTCAGTAGGTATTTAGCGGCAAGGGTATCAGAGCATGGGTTAGATAAAAGGGTGATAAATTTCAATCTGCTGCAGGTAGATTCAATAAAAGGCTATGTTGAAGGGTCCAAGCTACCTCTCACTAGGGGACCTGACGCTACCTCGGAGAATTTTATTTACCATGGGGCGCAGTCCTATAATACTGCAAGGGCGGATTGAAGTTATAAAGCTAGTTTTGTGCAATGGTGCGCCAAAGAATGTTATGATCTAACCCCAGTCTCCACTGTAACAAGAACCGACACAAAAAAGTTGTGAAGGCCTTGCTCGTCTTCGGATGTGCTCCATTGTCTGCCCGATCTTGCCCATACACACTACCTATCTACCGAGCTAACATCATCTGGTGCTGTGAGGACAGAATATGAAAGACATTGATTTTTTGCGGGTGGGGAGCACGTACCCCGGAATGGGGGAAATAAGGCCACCACTGAGGCCGGCGATACGATGTAGATCTGCTTGGCAACGCGGCAGGACAGCACAGCCTGGGGCAGCATTTGTTCTAAATTTCACAAGATCTGATACCTCATAGCTTAGAACTATCTCTCAAACAATTCTGGTGCCAGTCATACTTGGACTCCATACTCGAGCCCAACATATAAATATGGCCTCTCGCCGCCCACTACCCGAACTAAAACCACATCATATCTCAATCTCCAAGCGCTAGGTCATCATATACCTAATTTTTGATTGTTCTTTACCAAACATCGGTATCACCAACATGAAGTGGACCACTATCTTGGTCGCTCTCGGTGCTGTCTCTACACAGGTACAATGCCTTTTATAACCCATAACCGTTTCGCCGTAACCTAACAGAGTAGCTATCTAGGCTCTCGAATCGCGCGACTTCGATGGCAAGGTCACTTGCGGTGGTGGCTTGCCCGCCGATTATAAAGCAATCAAGGGTGGTATCGATTATCTGAAAGGCGTTGGTGGCACACCGGTGGAAGACCCGAATAAGTGTGGCCGGGTGAGCTGCTCCTATAATTCCGCCATCTACATGTGTAACTGGGTAAGTCAAACACTAGATGTCGTACTTGACGAGCTCTGACAAGATACCTAGACCAATGAGAAACAAGCTCTCAAATCATTTGCCACGCTTGCCTCTGGTGCACAAGCAATTATTGATAAATGTACGAATGACCTAGGTGTTGTTGGGAAGGTCGAGGCTCCAAATGGATGGGGTGTGGAGGTTGCCTATGCTAGCTGTTAGATGAGACTGTAAGGGCGGTTTTCGACCCCAATTCATAGTCCGAAACTTCCTTTGAAGGACTATCAGGACTGCTAGTCCCTACTGTATGATTCAGGTCTTATGATGGAAACAAAATATTTGACTCTGCAAGATATATCTCCAGCGCACTATGTATTCCATGATAGTATTATTACTGGGAGTGTGATGATCATAAGTCATTGTGACGAGATTGACAAGTATTATAATACATGATTATGGACAACTTGATAAATTACTAGAAAGAACATGAGATAAATCTTCGAAAGTAAGGTCATTCTATGTTCCCCGCTAACTCCAGCCTCTCTCCATATCCGAAACCTTCAACTGGACCATGATCATCGTAACGGCTCAGGGTCATCGGCGTTTTGTCTTTTTGGTGCTCACAAATGGAGCAGATGGACGTGAGCGTTTCTTTTGGTTAGAACTGGAGTCACTATCCGCTACACCGAATAGAAGGCTCGCACTGTGCTCATTGATGTACTGAGTGATATCCTGAATCCTGTCACGTCCCTTCAACATTTTGTAGTGGTTGTCGCAATCAACCTTCTTCATGACAATGTTGGGGCATTGGTTCTTCCACCACGCAGCTGTGCCATCCTGGAAACGCTCAGGGAGGCCGAGGTAAAGACATCTTCCCTGGTATAAAGCAGGCCTGGCGGAGTGCTGAAGGACTCGGATGTGACGGTCAAAGTGTTCTCGGAACGGAGCAAGATCTTCAGGCTCAACGTCCGACATTCCGAGGGAGTTTCGGATGATTTCTTCGTCTGAGTTGCCAGCCGACGTGCGGTTGATAGGTTCATAGGTTCCCGGATCCAGTAGGACGACAGATGCGGTGTGACTTCCGTAACGTGTCCCCCATAGCTGTGCCATTTCGAACGCGATCAGCCCTCCGACGGAATATCCACCAAAGATGACGGGCCGACCACGGATCAAATGAGGCTTGAGATTGACCAGATATGAACCGGCCCATTCCGCCAATGTCGCGGGACAAGAGTCTGTACCAAAGAACGGATCGTCGACGAGAATAACATTGAGGCGGCGATCCAGTAGAGGTACAAGCGGCTCGAAGATAGTCGACTGCGCCAAGAATGGATGGATAAGAACGATAGTTGCCGTGCCTCCCCGGTCATAGACGTGCAGATTGCCTGTAGTGCGGCCATTCCGTGCTCTATCACGGATCCTAGCTGCTTGGACCTGAATAGTTGAGGATGGAGCGACATCCGCCATGTCTACACGCAGTCCCGCTCGGCGAAGTAGGGCCAACAAGGTGATTGAACGAATAGAGTCGCCACCCAGCTTGGAGAAGGGCATAGTTATGTCGACCCGATCTTCCTTTATTCCCAATACCCTTGCCCAGACCGATGCGATTGTGGCCTCAAGAGTCTCCGGTATGGCTGGAACAAGAACCTGCCTTCCAGCCGATACATCTGCCATGCACTGCTCATAGGCTGCATTTGCCATTTTCTGGATTGCTAGCTTGTTCATTTTACCATGTGCTGTTCGAGGCAACGGCTCCTTCGGAAGTAGGAGATGCGCAGGTACCATGTAATCCGGGAGGCTGCACGAAATGTGGTCCTTGATCAAACTCATAAGTTCGTCCCCATTAATCGAGGGCGAGTGGCTTAGTTCGACAAAGGCTATTAGAGCCTCAGAGCCCTTGTTTACTGCCTTGGCTACCACACACGCTGTCACCGCAGGATGAGTTTGGACAACTGACTCCACTTCATTAATATCAATTCGCAGACCCCGAAGCTTCACTTGACCATCTTCCCGGTCGAGATACTCAAGGTTACCATCACTGTGGAATCTGCCCAGATCGCCTGTTCGGAACATCCTTCCCTCGCGCGACGGGGCGAATGGATCAGGCGTAAACCGACATACTGTTAGGTCTGGCTGGCCGAGGTATCCGCGCGCAACCTGTGGTCCTCCAATGCATATTTCTCCAATGGCACCGATGGGTACCGGCTCCTCGGTCCCGGGTCGTAGGATGTATATACGGCAACCCCCAGTGGGAGATCCAATTGGAAGGTATGCCCTGGCACGCCCAGTCTCGGCACTTGGTCCTTGTAGCTGACATGCTGTTGCTTCAATAGTTGTTTCACTTGGACCATAGCCGTTCCACACGGTGAGCTCCACAGGTGTCCTACGGAGGAAGCTGGCACGAAATGGCTCACCCCCAAAAACTAGGTTCCGGAGATGTGGCAATTGCCTACTATCCTCACGAAGATCGTCGGGCAATAGACCACCGAGTGTAGGGGTCAATGCCAGGTGCGTAATGTTCATATTATCAAGCCAGGTATTGAGCTGCGACAGCATATTGCTACGTCTCACCAGGGAAAAGCGACCACCCTTGCATAATGTCGCGAACAGATCACCCATCGAAGCATCGAATGTATAGGCCAACAATGAAAGCCGGTTGGAAGTCCATGAACAGTCAACACTTCCTTTCTCGGACATTGTAAACGCTGTTAGATTTCGATGCTCAACCATGACTCCCTTTGGCACGCCCGTAGATCCTGAGGTGAACAGGATATAGGCTAGACTGTTCGGAGAGGTAGGCCGGCTCCCTCCGGATACTGGTCCGCCTGACTGCCTGAGATCGCCTATTGTGTAGGCGACAGCTCCTGTTGCGTTGGTCAAGCTATTGATCTTTTCACTGCCGTTGATGCCATCCCATATCAACATTGGTGGTTGTGTAAGATCACAGATTTCCTGAAGCCGCTTGATTGGATAGTTCATATCTAACGGAATGAAAGCTGCTCCGGCCTTCAAAATAGCTAAAATTACAACCACCATATCCAAAGACTTGTCAAAAGCGATTGGAATCAATGGCTGATTGTCAACGTCAGTCATCCTGTTCTCAAGTATGCGTTCGATACTACCAGCAAGAATAGTCGCAGAATCCAACAGCTGTCGATATGTGAGGAACTGATCCTGCTCAAACTGAAGGGCTATCTTCTCCGGGGCCTTCTCTGTCTGTTGACTGATAATATCGATTACAGTTCGATTGAGGTCGTTTGCCATGACATTCTGTTTACTTGCTAGCTGCTGCAATTTCGCTCTTTCATTGGCACTGATCATAAGTCTGGCGTCAATTTGTTTGTGTACGGCCTTTCGTGCAATTGACTGATCGGCGATGAGACTGAGCGCATCAATAACATGTTGCATTACCCAGTCGATATCTCCTGGCGGAAGTATAACGGGATCAAATACACATCTGATTGAAAGGTGGCCAGTTGTGGAATGGCAAGACACTTCAAATACCAAAGGGAAGTCCACACGGCCTTGTTCAGATTGGGATATGGTGAAGTCATTTGTCTCTGGGCCCGCTTCCTGGTAAACGAATAGGACTTGGAACGGTAGTAGATCGGGATTTTCACTTGATAGCCTAATAGACTCGAGACCAATTTGCTGATACTGCATAGTATCCAAGTATGTGTCTCGACAAAGCTTGAGCAGAGCATGTAGTGATATTCTTCGAGACTGCGTACTGCCATGACTTTGAAACGTGTCCTGCTTTGCCATGTTAATCCTGACGGGGTGCGTAGCAATACAAGGACCAGCCACAAAGCCGGTGTGATATCTACCACTTGACACCTCACCCAGGATCACATCATCCGAATTGCTATGCTCTGCTATGGCTAAAGCCAAGGCTGCCCTTGCCATTGCAGCTGGTGTTATCTGGAATCTCTTCGCAATTTTGCGAGCGTCGCCTGCCCACTCACCAATCTTGATCTCGGGGGTTCGATCTACTGCCATAGGACCCTTGAGACCATTGGCTACAGGCCATGTAGCACTCATACCCCCTTTGAGGTAGTCCCTCCAGAAGGCGGAAGCTTTATAAGGGTCGCCGTCCTGTAGCGTGCGTACGAACGTTGAGAAAGAGACCTGATCCTTGTGGGAACTCTTGAACAATGTGCTACCCTCTTTGTAAATCCGAACCAGGCCTTGGATAATTGAAGAGAGGTATTGCCCGTCGTACAAAGCGTGATGGATTTTGAGCTTGAGACTCCATCGACTTGAGCCTCTCTCTCCATCCAATTCCAATGACAGTGGTATCTTGCCCATATCTATGTGCGGTTGAATGTCCCCGTTGCGTCCCTTTCCGCCCTGAATTGTGGCAACTCTTTGAACCTCAACAGAGCTATCACGAAAGATTGCCTGCAAGAAAGAACGGCCACAGACACCTTGCTGTCTTGACGCATCGATACTAGGTAGGAATGCTGTGCGGAGCATCTCCTCCCTTTTAACAGTGATTCTCCAAGCAGCAGACAATGCCTCCAGGTCGAGGGCAGAATTTATTGTCACTTGCACAACCGCCTGATATGCTGAGCGGCCCTCAAGAACAATATCGCTTGTAAGGACACCCTCCTGGAAAGGGGTGCATGGCATTACCATCTCTATGTCTCCATCGCGTAGCCCAGCTTCCCTGACTGCTTCTCGCCAACCCATAACTTCAATCGGGGCAAGGTTTGTGAGTCCGTGCGGTGCTCCGACAGTGGGGTTATTCATTTCACCGTCCCTCTGCGACGAAATTCTCCTGGCGAGCTGTGCGGGAGTTGGATAATCAAATAAATCTCGGACATTCAGAACTGATCCGAGTCGACCAATAATTTTGGATACCGCTCTCGTCGCCATCAGAGAGTGTCCGCCGAGATTGAAGAAATTATCCATAACGCCAACGTCTGTCCCAAGGATATTGGCGAATTCCTCGCAAAGAGTCTGTTCCAGGTCGTCTCTGGGTGCCACATACTCTCTTTCTATCTCATCTACTGATGGAGAAATAGTAACTGGCATTTGTGCCAGTCGCTTTCTATCCACCTTGCCACTATGGTTTATAGGTAGCTGATCGAGGACCTTAATGATAGAGGGTACCATGTATGAAGGAAGTCGTTGCTGCAGCCCTTCTCTCAAGGTCTGTTCAATGGGCTTCCGTAGTCCAGGCAGCATTGGATTGTTTGTGAATGTGTCGGCGTGGCGGCCTTCATGGTCTGTTGGGAACTGAAATGCTGCCCGTCCCTGACTTTGTTTTGACTGGATGCGGTGGAATATCGCATCGAAACCGCCATCCTGTGAAAATTGTCGAGCCCAGCTTACCTCTACCCGAAATCCTGTCATGGAAGCTATGTTTATCAGATCCATGACCGAGAGTGAGTTGCGCTTGTGGGCCTCGTCGCGAATAGATGTCACCCCCTGCCAAGCCTGGGTCTGATTCTCAAGTGATTCTAGAACGACCCTTTCAACTATTGTCTTTTCGTGAGGGATGTTCGCCACGGCTACAACATCGGTATCGTCGGCTCTCTTGCTAAGAATATCGATTAGTGCAGTTTGATCCATTCCTTCCGAGACAAAGTCAATCCATTTGTGACCCTCAACGGTATAAATAGAGAGGGGATTATCTCCATGGACAGTATGGATGACAGCTGAATAGCGATAACAGCTCAGTTCATTGGTGGCTCGCATCTTCTTAGGTAGAATTTCAACATGCCGGATAAGGCCAGGAAATCGTTGAGGCAAAGCAGTAAAGAAGCCTGGGTCGACAAGTAACTCTGTCTCATTCTCTACAGTCTCAGCCATAATCTTGCGGATCGCGCTGGGCTCAGCCTTGTCCCCAAGAATGTGTAAAGCCTTGGACACTTGGAATTGGCTATACAAGGCGAAGGAGCGCATATCGCCAAAAAACAGAGTTTTCGCCTTGTGCTCCTTCAGAAGATCGCCTATTGTTCGAGCAAGATAATCTCCGCCTGGGAAGTACTGGACCACCGAGTTGACCACTACAAGATCTGGCTGCGCAGTGCAAAACCCTGCTATATTGCCCACATCTGCTGCTGTCCCAGTATGCAGTTGAACCTTGTCTTTCAGGTCGCCACGATGATCATGGATCGTCTTTTGGACAAAGTCAACAATAGGCTGGGCAGGCTCTAGACCCACGTAGCTCCTCAAGCCCTGTGGTATATTGAACAAGATCATTCCAGAACCTGTCCCTACCTCCAAGACATTGCCAGGGGTGCGGCCATCTAACAGAGTTGAAATGGTGTCATCCAGCCATTCATTCATCTCCCCTTTGTCAATGTTAGTTCCGTCGTACATCGACGTCCAACCGGCAAAGTCGCGGCCAACTTGATGGCTCTGAATCCCAACGTCATACACAGCTGTGCTGAAGATCTCCTTCCATCCTTCCTCTTGCTGCTGCTCGTCATTGTGTTCCTTATCTTCGGTATTTGGCTCCTCTCTCACAAAAGCAACCAGACGAGGATCATGCTCAGCATCGTTTCGCTGCAAGACAACAACCGCTTCGGCCAATCTTCCTTGATCCAATAGAGCCTGCTCTATCTCGCCTAGCTCCACCCGATGTCCTCTAATTTTGACCTGGTCATTGAGTCGGCCGAAATATTCCAGCTCACCATCAACTGGGCGACACCGGACACGGTCTCCGGTGCGATACGCCCTAATCGAGCGCCCGTTGATCGTGACAGTGATGAACAACCCAGTATTCCGTTTAGGATCTGTATAGCCCCGTGCAAGCCCATCACCAACCACAACAAGCTCACCCATCACTCCTGGTGGAACAGGGCGTAGCTCTTGGTCCATGACGTATGCCCCCGAGTTCTTAATGGCTCGGCCAATGGGTACGCCATTGAAACATTCACTGTCCTTCGATATGCGATAGGCTGTACTGACGATGGTGTTTTCCGTTGGCCCATATGCGTTTATCACGCTCGATGCAACTAATGCCCGTGCCATGGACATATCTTTAGGGTCTGCTCGGTCACCACCCACAATCAACGTATCGAGCTGTGCAACGACACCCGGTGATTGGGAAAGCACCTGCTTCAGCATAGCGGGTGTGAGCACAGCGCATTGAACGCGCGCTTCGTGGAAGGCTTCCTCTAGAGCAGTATAATCCAGGACCGTCATAGCATCTATACAGATAATCGTTCCGCCATTGAGGAGCGGAGTAAAGATCTCCAAAACCGAAGGATCAAACGCAATGCTGATCAGATGAGCCCACGTCTTGCCACAATCGTCCTCGTTCACGGTGTTGCCATGTTTCATACGTGACACCATGGCTCTATGCTCAATCATAACGCCCTTCGGTTGACCAGTCGAGCCAGACGTGAAGATAACATAGGCTAGACTACTGGCCGAAGGGGGCGAGATAGGGTTCATAGGAGGTATATCGTTCTTCTCCATGATACAGGAGATGGGCATTATTTTCACATCTTTAAGCGCAATGACTGGAGTTCGAACGCCGGGACCAATCAAGATAAGTCGAGGACCTTGAAGGGAGGCCATTATAACCTCAATCCGAGCATCGGGGACTCTTTCATCCAAGGGCAAATACGCCATGTTGGCCTTCAAGATTCCCATAAACGTGGTAATTGTTTGGCACGACCGCTGGGAGAACACAGCAACAATCGTTTCAGCCGGCAATCCCTGCCCCACCAGCCAGTGACAAATCCTATCAGATTGGTCGTCAAGCTCAGCATAGTTTAGTTGGCAGGACGAGTCCTTGACCGCCACTGCTCTGGGCGAGGCAGCGACCTGCTGGCCAAAGAGTTCGACTACACTTAGTTCTTTCGGGTAGTCAGTGGACGGAGTTCGAACTATGTCCACATCTTGAACAGTCGACGGTGCTTGCATGAGTGGTATAACATCAATCTTTGTATTAGGGCTTTGCACGCTATATTGAAGGATACTCATAAAGACTGATGATATTGCTTGGATTGTCTCAGAGTGAAAGAGATCAGTGGCATACATGATCTCACCTGCGAGGCCATCGGCATGCTGATAGAAGTGAACCTCTAAATCGAACCTGGTAGCATATGTGACATTGATTCTTTCAGTGTGGAGCCCTTCAAGGGAGATCTGATCAAAGCCCTCCGGGTGGACAGCGAATACTGTCTGGACCAATGGATTACGATCTGTGGCTCTTGTGGGTTGCAGCTCTGAGACAATATCCTCGAAGGGGACCTCCTCATTAGCGAAAGCCGCCGTTACGGTATCCCTGACATGCTTTGTCAATGTATCGAATGAATCTGTTTCCGAGATACGAATCCGTATGCATTGCACATTGACAAACAAACCGATTATACCTTCGTGCTCCGCTCTGCTCCGGTTCGTTATTGGTGTCCCAACAGTCGCGTCCTCGGTTCCACAGAGACGATAATGAGCGGCTCGGAATGCTGCCAGTAGGGGTACAAATGGCGTTACTTGATAGCTCTGGCAAAAGCTTCGGAGCTGGTCATATATCTTCCCTGTAATGCTCAGTGTTCTCACTTCAGCATTGCCTGATGGACTGGATGGTCGTGCCTTATCGCAGAGAAACTCAGCCGGCTGGCTACCTTGTAACTGTTCAGACCAGTACTTGAGCTGATGGCGGTGCTTAGCAAGTTGCTCCTCCTGCCGTTGCCAGACAGTATAGGCAGGATATTGAAGCGGGAGTGGTGGCAATCGAGTCATTGGATCACTTCCCCTGGTAGCCGTAGCGTACAGCACCGCTAGCTCCCGAAGCATGATACCCATCGACCAGCCATCTCCTATGATATGATGTATAACAATCGATATAACATGGTTTTCTGGATCCATCCGAAAGACTGACGGTCTCCATCCAGGCTCTCGTGTAAGGTTAAAAGGCGTGGTCTGTTCCTTAAGGAGTGCCTTGCGAACCATTTGCTCCTTATTGCTTCCATCCATATCTGTTACTCGAAGTTGCCTGTGCTGAAACGGATGGATCACCTGAACCGTTACTCCGTCTCTTTGCTCGAAGGTTGTTCGAAGGGTATCATGCCGCTGTTCAAGGGCAAGGAAGGCCGCTTCCAACGCATCTAGGCGAAGCGGGCCTCGAGCTCGGAAAGCAAAAATCATCAGATACCAGCTCAAGTTTTGGTGTAGCTGGTCCAGGAACCATAGACGTGATTGAGCAAAGGATAGCTCCACGGGTTCTGACCCTTGGACTAGCCTCGACTTCCCTGCCTCTGTTGCTTTGGATAGTTCACTTGATTGACGAATCCTGGCACACAAGGAACGAGGAGTTGGAAATTGCAAGATTTCTCGGAAGGTGATTCCACAATTCAGATCGTGATTGATTCTCGTGGCGGCCCGGATGGCAGTGATGGAATGACCTCCCATATTCAGGAGGTTGTCGTCGACTCCCATTGAACAGGACAGCACATCACCAAATATTGCACACACAACCTTCTCCAATTCGCTCTGGGGCTCAGATTGGCTGGTCTTTGATGGTTGCTCTTCGTTCTTGATCAGAGTCTTTGCGCGACATGACAGCTCGCGTCGATCAACCTTGCCATTCATGGTCTGAGGCAGATGCTCATTCACCTTAAAGATAAAGGCTGGCACCATGTACCCTGGCAACACTTTAGCAACCTTGGACCTGAGTTCCTCCGTGATCTGGCTCCACTCAGCCTTTTCTAAAGCCACAATGTGCTCATTTGTTCCAGGTCTTGCATGCATCTCGACGAAGGCCACCAAGCAGCCGCCGTCAGATGTGTCGGCCTTTACAACTGCACAGGCCCTCACTCCACTATGCATTGCAAGTATTGATTCAACCTCCCCGACCTCTATCCTCTGGCCTCGGAGTTTGATCTGATTGTCAATGCGCCCAATGTAGTCGAGCGTCCCGTCGGGCAAAAGCCGACCCAAGTCTCCCGTTCTATATACTCTTCGAGAGTCAGTGAAGGGGCTTGATTGAAATTTCGAAGCTGAGAGTTCTTGGTCTCCCAGATAGCCTCGTGTGACTTGTGGTCCTCCTATTAGGATCTCCCCGACTTCCCCCACAGGTACTTGCTGAAAGGTCTGAGGCACTACAACATAGATTCGACTTTCTCCATAGGGCAGCCCAATCGGGACTTTCTCTAGAGATTTGTCGGTCTGGCCTGTGCCATAGATGGTTGCAAGGACTGTAGTTTCGCTGGGACCGTATCCGTTGAATATACGACATTCTTTGGGTGTGTCCTCTAAGAAGGACGGGTGGAACACTTCTCCACCAACAGTAAGAACACTCAGATAGGCTGGAATCTGTCCCTGCAATACATTCGCCACGGCAGGCGTTGTGAAAAGATGCGTTACGTTGGTCCCCTCCAACCATTGGGGCAGTGAGGATAGCAAGTTCGTTGTTGAACCAAGTATAAGCCGTCCTCCCCATCCTAGCGTACCGAAGATATCTGCTATTGTAATGTCAAATGTGGGGTTGGTCAACTGCAATTGACAAGCAGTCCAGTCTCCCAGAAAGCCAGGCACCTCGGCACGTATAAATGCCACGATATTGCGGTGCTCAATCATGATCCCTTTCGGCACTCCAGTCGTCCCTGAGGTGAAGTGAATGCAGGCAAGCGAGGATATCGAAAAACTCTCTCTCCTTTTAATGAGAGCACGTTGACCTAGCTGAGGATTATGTTCATTGAGAAGATTGCCTAAAGTAAACATGGATGCGCCTCTCCTGTGTGAAATTTCTCTCAGCTTCTCAGTGCCAGTCATGTTGCCACATAAAACAATCCTTGTCTTGCACAGCTCGAGAATATGTGCAATTCGCTCAGCCGGGTGATTAACATCAATGACGACATAAGCTAAACCAGCTTTCAGAATCGACAAGATGGCTATGATCATATCAATGCTCTTTTCGAACCAGATTGCAACCACCTCCTCGTACCCAGCTGGTCGTGGGCGTAAGCGGCCGATCTGGTACGCAAGGGCCCCTGCCATCTCATCGCATCGTAGGTTAAGGTCGGCGTAGGTCATGTACTGGGAATGCTCATATTGCAAGGCAATCTTTTGTGGCGTTCGCTTTGCTTGGAGCTCAAATATTTCATGGACTCCAAACTCGAATTCACCTTTGAGACTATGCTCCTTTGGTATGCGGTCGGCTGCATCTCTCTTGACAATGTTGAGAAGTGGATCACCGTCCGAGCTCTTATTATCGAAGGTATAATTCGATAGGTAGGCGTGGTTTTCTTGCAGCCATTGCAAATACCCACCAAATGTTCTCAGGAGTCTGGTTATAAAATCGTCCCTATATTTGTTCCGATGATAACGTATGGTGACGTGGAAGAATCCTTCTCTCGGTGGCAATAGTTCGACGGCTAAAGGAATGTCAGTTTTTGCCTCTCGCCAACCCCATAGCCAATCGCCAACTCCGTTTGAAGGATACGACATGTCTGTCTGGCAAACAAGGCTGACATCGATATGATGGGCTAGCTCCGGTAAAAGTGATTTGAGCTGTCCAACCGAAAACCCATGTTCAACATCGTGGATTGACTTGAGTAACTGGGCAACATCCGATATGGGGGTATCTCTGCAAAACCGGGCATGCCGAATTTGGGGAGCCAATAGAGGGCCGAGGACCTCTTGATGCTGCTCTGAAAGAGCCTTTCGACCTGACATTATCTCCAGGAACACTGTCTCACTGATGTCCTGACACGAGCACAATGCCATCGATAGGGCCAATCTTGCTATCCAGGCGGGAACGGCAGCTCTGGCAGTATGAGGGGGAAACCTCGTTTCGATGCGGCTGGTTTGCTCGGCATGCCGGAAGTTCTCAGTCGATCGCTGACCAGGCTCCATATTTTGAAGGTTAGGTTTGATTTGCACTGCCGCAAACTGCTCCTTGATTTGAGCGCGAGTATCATCATTGCACCGTTTGGCCAGGGCTTTGTTGGCTGCAAAGATGTCGGATTGCGGCACAACAGACGCTGGAGAGTCTAGCTCATTTTGAATCTCATGTAGTAGCTGACGTGCCGAGGTTCCGTCTAGTATTGCGTGGTGGAAGCTCAGAGTCAATCCTGACCCTTGTTGATCGGACGATTGCGAAAGAGAGATTTTCCATGGCAATTGCCCGGACCACTTTACACCGGCTGAAAAGGGTGATCCTATCATATAAAATACCACATTTGCATTCTGGGCGTTGTACCCAATGAAGGTGCCCATCTTGAGAAGGTATTTCGTATCGAGAACCACAAGACGCACCATGGTTGACTTTGTGCTGTTGCCATTATCGTCCCAACAAAACAATGAGCGCAAGATGGCGTGTTTTTCTATAAGTCTCTGCAGGGCATGAGACAGCTGGGTGGCCTCGATCTTCTGAGTCGTAGTGAAATGGTATGTTTCCAGATAGACCTGGTGGTCCACGTCCATCATTGTCGCAAGAATCATCTCTTCTTGCAATTTGGAGGCCGCATGTACCGTTTGGATGTGAGTAAGGGGGATTTTAGCATGTTGAATCGAGTCGGCAATAGTATCCATAGCGGTCGTAGGCTGTAGTGCCTCTCTCCCAGGGTCCAGACTACCCATAGTAAAATAGAATAATGATCGTATCTTTATCAACCTCCGTGGTAGGCTTCAGAGGGGTAAGTCAACAATTGCGGAAGATACCAGTCAAATGTCCTGATATGAGAAGATGCGGAAAGAATGCCAGTACTCAGAAATCTCCCTTTTTAAATCTAGTTTGGCGCTTGGAGTGGCTGTCCGCCCTTCCCAGTCGATACGAGCATGTAGCCCACATGTTTCAAGTTGAATTACTACTATTAGCCAGTTCCTAATGACCGAGCTACTTGCTGTCCGATCAGCCTCGGAGTGGCGTTCCTCCCAATAGATTAGAAGTACCTTCAATCACTATACTCCACTATGTTTAGCCAGGAGACTCGTGGTCCCCAGCTCCATGGGGCATACATACTGTGGGAACAGAACACCAAACATATACGATAGAAAACTATTTGATTAATACAATAATATACACATTGTCATTCCGAAATCCCAATATGTCTAGGATATACTTCTGTATATGATTCCAGTGGCGGCATTCTTTCACAATGACGCCGTAAAATGAGTATAAACAGCTATTTCTTTCAACAACTACATTTTTCTATCTCCCTACATGAATAGGTAAATACTAGGATTTTTAGAAAATAAAAAAAAAAAAACAAATACTATAGGTAAGATGAAAATACATGAGATTTAGTAATAGGTTTGCACTATCCGGGCCGCAGACCCACACCGAACCCAGCCGTAGTTCGGGTTCTGCAATATCGCGCACGAGTTGAGGTGTAGGGTGAGAAGTACCTGACCCACTGATCGTCATCAGTAGGCTGGCAATAGTGTCATCTATGTCTTTACGCCCAAAATTGGTTCTCCATACACCGCCAAAGCCAACCCAGTTGTTTTTACGCCACGAATGCTTGGCCGGTAAACGAGAGCTGTACATCGGTTTCGGCTGTTCAAATTCCTCTATGTACTAATTCCCTGGTGAGCTTTGAGGTCCATCTAATGTCGATCAGCTGAGCGGAATGACAGCGTGTTGCCGGCTGAACCATGTATGTATGTATGTGTAGATGCGCTATTGAACCTTCTTGATTGAAACCCGACAGCCTTGCCCAGCTGGCATCGATGCGCTTCTGTGAATCACATCGTTCATAAGCTGCATACATATGTGCTCTTTTCTTCGAAGAAAATCAATTAAACTTTGGTAAGTATTAGTGGCTAGTCCTATTAGCTTCCGTAACCTGGCCTCAACAATTCCTATACGCCAATTCCTAGCCCCAATTTAAGTTGAATGGATAACAGTATGATTTACTCTCCCGACGTCTTTATATATGTCTTCAACTCTGGTCGAATGCCCCCCAATTAAGCTACTTGAATTCAACATCCTTCTTTCGCCAACGGTCCGAGCTACGCTTTGCGCAACAGTCAACTATAACAATGCCCACTCTCTCTGGATACTATACTTCTTTGTCGGGGCGAACCCTAACCATCAATGACCGGGATGAGCTCACTCTTCTCCCCAGAGGAAAAGAGCTACATGATCAGACTAAGCTCCGTGCGGACGGAGAGTTCTGGCTGTGCCGCGACGATGGCGTAAGTAATCACACCTGCATCCTAGCTAGTCACTACGGTCCAGACTCTAAAAGATATGATTTGATAGAGGGTCGGCAAATTCGGCAATCCAACCAAAGTAAGTTTCTTTGTCCCTGGCACCCGATCTACACCAACATGACCCTTCTTGGACCCATATCTGAGACTCAACAGGCCATCTTACATATCAAGGGACAAGGTTACCATATCTGGGTGGAGCCCCGTGGCTTCAGCAATGGAATGACCGAGGTAAGCTATACGATCAAGATTCAGCCAACGTGTACGTCCCGCCCGATGTTTATATTTGCTAACCATGGGGCTTGCCCTACAGTATGGGCTGGTACCTATTCTACCGCAGCACGAATATAGCAACACATTCCTGGCGGTCAATGATCTCGACCAACTAGATATCGTCGGGCAATGGGGGGCTGAGGCAAAATTCCGCTGCTTTGAGTAGGGTAGTACACTTGTATCGTGAGCTTCCTCGCTCTTTGCTTCTGTAAGAAAGTCGGAACGCATTGCATAATATGAAATCTTCGAAGGATTGCTATTCTCTCTAAGCTGCAGCTAGCCAACTTGAACCGCCAAGCTACTGACATGTTTCCTTGCCCCGTCTCATACAACGCTGGTATAGCATGATATATATCTCATGTAGTTCACTAGATATGACCAATCTCATATATACAAAAGCATGCAATGGCATACGTGTAGCGAGATATATCAGATGTCATGCATGGCTTGAAGATGCACGTCATTTATGTTTTTCTTACCTAATTGGTATATACGCAAGGTAGAGGTGAATTAAAATAAGAAAGCCGAGTTCGTAAATTTAAGAACGATCCAGATTTTATTAATTCCTACAACTGGATTTCGTTTCCTGAACTGCTTTGTGTGTTTGCAAGGCAGATACCCGAAGTAAAAGATTGCTGGTGGTCCTCATCTGCCTGGTCAGCACCACTAATAGTAATAGATCTGCATGGCCCCAGACCAATTTCCTAATTAGACAAGTGTTGATGAGCTATCGAATACAAGGCACTATCCGCAGATCACCGCTGGCACGCTGAGATCCACTTCGGGAACATCCGCTCTGCTTTTTCATCGACCATGACCAATACGACTGTGCTTACAGTGGGCCGTGTGGAGACAGGATCGCCCACGGCAATCCAGTACGTACTCAGTAAACTCGGTGAGCTCCATACTCCGATTCGTACCACGATGAACCACGTCGATCTCCTGGAGATAGTGCCGGAAAGTCCTGAGTACCCATCCGTCTGGCACTTGCACCTGTGTCTGCTGGGGCCATGCACGAGGTCAGCCGTAGAGCGGTAAATCGTTGTCAGTCAGCAACGAATGAGTCCTTCTTCGCCGAGATTATCCTCCTTGTCTTCTTGTGTTAAGGCAAGGGTAAGGATAACAAGTTAAAGTTTTTATTTATTTACTTTTGCTTTTTCTTTTACCTTTTCTTTTTTATTTATTTATTTTTTTTTTCTTTTTTCCTTTTTCTCTCCTTCCTTCTCTCTTCCCTTT
>NW_015378474.1:0-29000 GCF_001204775.2 Aspergillus nomiae NRRL 13137
GATGGTGGACCATGGCGATGATCTCGGTTCTGGAGAGGGTGGAGCGGATGGAGGTGGTGATCGTTGGGAGTGGGTGGATGTGGATCTTCTGGAGGGTGGTGTTTAGCCCGCGGAAGATGTCCTGGAGTGTGGCTTCGGGGTTCTGAATGGCCTCGGTGCTGTTCTCTTCACCGGCGGTTATGGCGTGGGCAGTCTCTTCGAGGGCTGCGGAACGGGAGCGCGCCATGTTGAGGAAGAATTTGAGCGTGTAGGCTAATTCGTCGGAGCTGAATGTGACAGGACCCTGGAGGATGTCGATGAGGCGCTTGAGGGTGGGGTCCGCGTCTATGAGAGCTTGCACGAATGATCCTGTTGGCAATGCGGGCAGGATACGGGGCTTGAGTGATCGGCGTAGGGCAATCTCGACATTGTCGAGAGACAGATGGCCCAGTTGAGTGAGCCACTGGCATGTGTGCTCGGGCCAGACGTCAATGGACAACTGTGACGACGAAGAGACGGCCAATTGGTCCTTGTTCACGGCATCCTTCAAGGAGAAGATGCAAGAGAGCAAGAACAGCATGACCTCTGGATTGACGTACTGTTTTGGCAGAGCATCAGAGTTACTAGCCTTGAAGTACGTCTGCACTGCACTGTCGAAGGCGTCCCCGTTTTGCGACTTCGAGGCCGCGCGCAGGTCAGTGACCAGTTTGTTCCACCGACCGACCTGCTCCTCTGAGGTGAGGCCCAACGACGTAAATTGATCGGTCCGTGGCTTCTTTGATGCCACATCCCACTGAGAGGTGGATGATCCGATACCGCGTCCAATTGCGTCAATCAGAAGGCTGTCTCTCGACCGCTTCAGTGAAGAGCCCGAAAGTGAATTGGACGAGCTCAGGTCGAACGCAAATAGGGTGTTTCCCTTGGTCGCTACAGCAATTCCCAGCTTTGCATAGTAACTGATGAACCTTGTCCGTGCCTTGGAGCTGGTATTTCCGTGAATGTCGTCAATGGCGATGCTACGCTGGATGGATTTGTATTGTGTATCGAACAAAGCGACGATCGAATTCCCGGCACCAATGACGGACTGGGGAGATATGCGCATCAAAGAAGAGAAATTCTCATTTTCGAGGATAAATTGCGAGGTCACGGTGGGCTTGTACTGAGAAAGGTCGAAGTTGACGAATCCCTTAGCGAAGGACAGATTCAGCCCTGCCGATCCGGTATGGAAATCCCATTCCAAGCCACTGCTTTCAAATAACTCTTGTCCCTTGATGTCTGGAATGCTGAAAGTCAGGAGATGCTTCAGTTTTTGACTTTCGTCAAGACTCCTTCCCTGAGAAGGAATCTTAGCAGGTACGGAGAACATATGGACCTTGACGTCGCTCAGTTTGATTTCTTCGGAACCAGTTGGACGCGAAACGAGCAACAACACTGAAGGTTCATCCACGTTAGAGTCCACCAGATCCCCTAAAGCCAAAGCCGCAAGGTCCTGCCTTCTCTTGAACAGGGCTTTTTTGGCGTCTTCGAACTCAACGAGGAAGCAAGCTTGGACAGCATGAGACGAAGAGATCTTTGCGAGCTCACTATGCTGGAGACTCCAGTGCTGGTTGTCAAGATCCGCTGCTAGTCTCCGGACACGGCCATCTTGGTGAACCGTCAAAATATCGTATGGGTTCTTTTCCTCCTCCTCGTTAGACCCTGTCGGGACGATACCGATGAAAACCGTTGGACTACTAGAGTCTTTCACGGAGAAAGATGAGGAAGAGATGACAGGCGCGCTCGACCCATTTCCACCGCTTTCTTCCACAAAGCACTTGATCTCTTTCTGAGGATTAACCGCAACGTAGGTCTGTCTTTTCACGACCGATTTGTCCGAAAGCTTTCTGCGCACCGAGCATGGCTCACACGAGAATGAGGATTGTGGAGGGACAGCGTAGGAGGTTACCAGCTTCGGAGTTTGTATCTAATATCAAAGCGCTTAGCATGGATTACAAAGGACGCAGCAAGCCGGTCAAGCCTACATTGTAGATGTTCACAGCCTCTCCATCGACTGCGACAGCAACTTCATATCTTTTGCGCTTTTTAGACTCTGAGAGACTATAGACTTCACCGATATGGGTTTTGCCCTTGGATGCGTGCAAGGGGCGAGGCAATTGGGCCAAGACCGATGGCGGCTGCAGATCCATGGCAGCAGATATCAATTTTTAACGTACGCGACCGTTGCCGCTGAAATGCTGAGCAAGTGTAGTCTCTTGAAGAAATCCATTTCGATGCATCTTGAAAAATTTCCGGTCCTATGTTGTTCCGCGGTTCCGATGCTAGGCCTAAAAAGGCTAGCTTTAAATTACAATGTACCTCCGTTACACTTAAGGTACAGTAAATGACGTACAGGAGGAGAGACTGACCGCGCGGGAATACGCGCTTCTTCGCGTTCTTTTGGTGCATTCAATCTCGTGCTTCAATTATGCCTATCTCTTGTCTCAATTGTTGCACACTGCGCCCCCATATACCTTTGATTTCCTTATAGTCTCTACTACATTCTTTCCCAGCTTGCTTGCTATATTTACTCTGCATGTACAATTTGTTGTTCAATCTGACGGTGATCGGGCGATGAGCGTCAGCTCATCGAATTAACACGTCGCCGTGATCTATGGCAATGGGACAGGAAGGGCAACGAGCAATTCACCCTTTTTTCGAAGAGGTCAATTCACACCCCCATTCCTGTATTTCAATATACTCATACAGAATAGACTTAGGAATACCAGCCAACACTATCCCTCAGAGCCTCCCAGGAGACGGTTTACTCCCTTCACATGACCTCCTTCACAATGGCAGCCCATTGTCTATAAATAAACAGTCAACAAGCGAATATATTTCACCCTATCCCGTATTCTATGAATTACCTTCCCCGGAACACAGACACGTCGTGATGCTCGAACATGATCCCAATGCACCCCGCAGGAAAAGGCGCAAGACTGATAAGTCCAACGATGCAAGTCACTCGGATGGTTCCATAGCCAAGTACATCACGGCTAAAGGGCCCCCGTCAACTTCCCACGGTGAAAGCACTTCGGTCGATGATATATCTACACCCGCTGAAGATGATGGCCCTATGGTGACCGAAGCTGAAGCTAGGACTCTCCCTTCAACTCCTTCGCCCGAAGTCGCGGCTCCTCATGATAGCTCTCACGCAAAGGATGATTTTACGCTGAATAAGGCGACGCCTAGGAGGTCCCCAAGACAGAAAATCATCAAACTAAACCCTAACGGAAAGCTTCTAAGCTCGCCTGTCGCGGATAAGTCGGACAAGTCCACGCGGAAGAAGGATAAGGGGCGCGGCAAATCAGGTTCTCAAAAAGAAGGGGGCAACAAGCATGAAGTAGTGATCATCAAATATTCCAACACAAATGATGCTGCAGAGAGCTTGGGAAAACGCATTGACGATATCATTAGTGGCCGGGCGAAATACGCCCCTCCAGTTAAACATCAGCCACCTATTCGTCCTGCACCTAAAGACGAACCGGCGAAACCTACCCATCCATTCTTTTTAAAGAAGGCGACCCGCAAATCTGATTCCTTGCAACCTCAGGTTAGCAACCAAAATTCTCCAGTGGTGGACAAAGAGGAGGAAGGAGTCACTAAGGCCCCATTAACGTCTCATAACCCTCCAACACCAAGCTTAGGAGTCATCAAGACAGCCATACGCACCCCCTTTACACAGCGAGCTTCTAAGCTTCCAGAACCAATGCAACCGATATGGCCTCCACGAGATTTTATCCATGTCCGTGGAAACCAAGCAGGACAACCGAATCTCCAGTATGTTTCAAATATGGATCGGCGGAAGTCCAAGATGGCTGCTATTAGCATTCAAGACAGAGAGAGCATACTCTCGCCGGGGATGCAAGGGTTATGTCAGGAGCCCGACAAAATCTTACGAATACCTGAGAGGCATGTCGCTAGCGGAAATATCCTACAAAAGGCAATAGCCGGACAATTATCCCAGTCTACCTTGTCAAGCCCAGACAGCTACACTCTCAGTGATACATGTCATCCCGCTATTGCCAAACTATACGCATCTATACCAAATTCGATGACTGCTTTTGACCGTGGGGAGTGCGACAGTTATCTCTGGACTCAGAAGTACGCCCCGACCTCAGCTGGGCAAGTGCTCCAGACAACCAGGGAAGCTTCCATGCTACGAGATTGGCTAAGATTTCTTATGGTGTCTGCTGTCGACACCGGTAAAGTCTCCAAAGATGGAGAGACCAAACGAAGCTTGGACAAAAAGAAACGGAAGAAGCGCAAGAAGACGGAGAATCTGGATGGATTTATCATTTCCAGTGCGGATGAGGCATCTGAAATGGGCGAGGTCGGCGAATCAGAGGAAGATGAGTTAGCGGGTGGTGTAACAGTCTCGTCGAAGAGAACACTTATTCGCTCTGGTGATCTGACTTTAGAAAAGGGGCGTGTGTCCAATGCAATACTTCTAAGTGGTCCTTCCGGATCTGGAAAGACTGCATCCATTTATGCGGCCGCAAAGGAGCTTGATTTTGAGGTGTTCGAGATCAATCCGGGCAACCGCCGCAGTGCCAGGGACATTGTGGAACGCGTTGGTGATATGACTCGCAATCACCTCGTACATAACATGAATGGTAATGACGAGAAACCTAGCCGCGAATCTTCCGATATTGATTCTCCAAAAGATGAGACATACGATCCCAAACAGAACAAACTGATGGGCTTCTTCAAGGCCACGTCTGACAGTGCTAGCAAGGAACAAAAGGCCCAAAGACAAAACTCGGTAAATCAAATAGATCAGAAACGTTCCCGGAGTCAGAAACAATCTTTTATCCTTCTGGAGGAGGCGGACCTTCTCTTTGAGGAAGACAAGCAGTTCTGGTCGGGAGTATTGGCGCTAATCAATCAATCAAAACGTCCAATCATTATAACTTGTAATGATGAAAGTCGAATCCCACTTGAGGATATATCTTTTCATGCCATTCTCAGATATAGGGTCCCACCGCAGCACCTTGTCGTTGATTATTGTCTTCTACTAGCTGCGAATGAAGGCCACATGCTGAAACGCGAGGCTGTCAACAACCTTTTCCTGAGCACCGGCGGGGATCTACGTCGAACAATCACAGAATTAAACTTCTGGTGTCAAATGGCTATTGGTAGTGAAAAATCTGGTCTTGATTGGATGATTGACAGATGGCCCCGAGGTTCCGATATGGACCAGGACGGTTATCCGCTCCGGGTGATCAGCGTGAACTCGTACGAACCGTTCATGGGCTGGTTCAGCCGTGACATGCTCTTAAATAAAGGCTTAGCCGGTGAGGTCGAATCGCAACAAGAAGCCTTTTCTTGGTGGGATCTCAGTCTACAGGATGCGGAAAGAATGTCAGACACGGATGTATCGCATGCTACACCAGCTGCGTCAAACAGAGAACGACTTGATAGACTGCAGTATCAGTCCAACCTCATGGATATGAGAAGTACCCTTGACGTCTTAAGCCTTGATTGTTCGCTTGATCTCAGATTGGTAAGTCTCTCTCATAGGCCACTTACCTTGCACCCATGCTGACTTCTAGGAGGATGCTCTCGATACTTCTATACCTCCAATGCCGGAGAAGCAAAAAGCGAACTATGTTGACGGTTATCCCTTATTGCATGCCGATGTCGTGCCCGATTACTCATCATTGTCTACGAGTATCGCAAGTACATTCGAGGTTTTATTGGGCAGAGTTTTCCGGCCATGTCGCGAAGCCAACGTCGAATCATTACAAGCGAATAAAGTTCTCAAGAACGTTACCAAACCCAAGTTCACGAATTCCCAGCAGGCAGAATTTACCAGAGCCTTTGAGCCAGTCATGAGAGCAAATTATATATTCCCTCTCCCAACAGGACGCCTGAGTCCATCGTTCGAAAATGGATTACGACCTATCAGTGAAGACCTCGGTCCGTACGTGCGTGCGATTATCGCGTTTGATCTTCGTCTCGAGCAATATCGGATGCAACTGAGCGGATTACTCTCTCAGCATGGACAAGGTTCAAAAAGGGCACGAACAACAAGGGCGAGTCGCGCGGCACTTGAGGGTGGCAGCAAAGCCGAAACACGAAAGGAGCGATGGTTTCCTCCTGATGCCAATCCCACTCTTATTCTCGCCACAGGTGGGCAAGATTGGCAGGATCTATTAGTAAAGACTGGTTATTTCGTGGTTTCGTGTGCGGAACCTGGCAGAGAATGCAATGACCATGCAGCAGCAGAGAGTTCCAGCGAGGGTGGAATTTGATGTATAGATACCCAATGGAGTCGGTCCATTACAGAAGTTACGATATGAGAAATGTACAGTATTTATCACAAGCACTGGATATATGATTCAATAGAACTTAGAAGTTTCTGAGAAAAGGAAAAATTAAACAGGAAAGAAAACAAAATAAAAATAAAGAGAATAGAGGTAACAATAACAAACAAATAAACCACCCTAATCCTGGACAGTGTCATGGACACTGAGGTGGTCGGGTGGCCCAAAGTTGCTTAGTGCCATCAGTGGACCATCTGCCAAACAGCTTCTCCGCCTCTCCTCACTTCCAAGAACTGACTGCTGCAGCTTCATCTCATGGCTCTTGCTCCAGAAAGGGCCATTCAAGGAAAAGCCGGTCTTTTTCTCGTTCTAATGTGTTTCTATTTTCAGATTTAATTGTTGTCCTGCTCAGCTGCGCAATCGGACCTCGGTATTGGGGTTGTTACTAGTGTGGGCTAGCTGTTGTTTGGCCCCATCACATCATCACCTACCTTATCTCTCCCGCCTCCGACCGAACTCCGCTGCATAACGGGATACCGTTGGATCAACACCTCCTCTTTTCGCCGGCTTCCCCTCATAGAAGCTCCTTCCCTCCATGTCCTTGTTCGGCACATCACCCGAGGACTCCTCGGCAGGTAGTTCGGCTCATAGGTCCAAGTCTTCGCTCTTCGCCGACGAACCCTCTCTTGGTACTGGTAGCAATGCCAACCTAGGCTCTTCCTCCCTCTTCGCCGACGATGACGACCTGGGCTCTGGCTCGCCGTGGAATAGCAATGCCAACAAAAGAACGGCCCGGCATAAGCTCGTGAAAACCTTGTTATCGGACTCGGATGCCCCCGAGAGTTATATCGATGCCTACGACCTGGTCCTCAGTACTGGCGATCGCGTTGGTGCCGGTATTGGACTGACTTCAGTCAGGGAAATTCTGTCCGGCAGCGGGATCAGCGCCTCTGACCAAGGAAAAATTTTCAATATTGTTGTTTCTGGTGATATCGATAGTGCAAATGGGCTAGGACGTGGCGAGTTCAACGTTCTTCTGGCACTCGTGGGCCTTGCGCAAGAAGGGGAAGATCTTACATTGGATGCGGTTGATGATAGGCGCAAGAGTAAAGATATATTCAACTCTAGTATATTACTTGTATTCTAACCTAGTTTAACTGCAGAGCTCCCCGCGCCGAAAAGCTTATACCTTGATGCATTGCGCGCAAAACAGGAATCCAGCACCCCTGCGCCGTCGCAAGAGCGGCCGATTACTCCCCCTCGCCCTGCGTCACCCCAGCAAGCACCCAACTCAGCTCACTCACGACGATCCCGACGAGAATCGATGACAGGCTTGGAGTCTGACCCTTGGGGTAGTCCAGAGCTGCATCGCGGACATGCCCACACACAACTCGAATCCGACCATCCAGTGTTGAATGGCTATGGTAGTGTTCGGTCCGCTACTAACGCTTGGTCTGGTAGAGTCGGTGAGGACAACAACCCCAATGAAATCTCGAACAGCAACCGCGCGAATGGCCAAACGGATACTGGGCCGTCCCACGGCTCAGGGTTTGGGTGGGGGGAAAGTTTTGGCAATACACCGAGTGATAGTGGACTTGGAGGAACAGCCCGGGCTGGCCTTGGAAGCTTTGGCCCTCCTAGTAGTGATCATAGCGACTCGAATCCCCGTCGGCGGTCACTGGGGATAGGTAGGGTAGCAAGCCCGCCGGTGGAAGAACTCGTGACAGTGACGCTACTCCCGGAGAAGGAGGGGATGTTCATGTTCCAGCATCGCAATTACGAGGTCAAGTCCCCTCGTAGAGGGAGCACAGTGGTGCGGCGATACAGTGATTTCGTCTGGCTGTTGGACTGTCTCCAAAAACGGTACCCGTTCCGACAGCTTCCTCTTCTTCCACCGAAGAGACTTTCAGGTATGTCAAAGCAAAAGCTTTCTAAAATAAGCTTACTCACCTTTTTCCGCAAATCTAAGTCAATGGCACTCACCTTGCAGCGGATTCCAATGCATTTCTCGAAAAGCGTCGCCGTGGACTCGTTCGATTCACCAGTTCCCTTATTCGGCACCCGGTCCTTAGCCAGGAGCAACTCGTGATCATGTTCCTGACTGTTCCTACTGTAAGTGGAACTAGAGCCTCAAAGAAGAGTTGTAATGTACGGCTAATAATGACCCGATACTAGGAACTGTCTGTGTGGCGGAAGCAAGCCACGATTTCGGTGCAAGATGAATTTATTGGCCGAGACCTTCCCCCTGATCTGGAAGACTCCTTGCCTTCTACACTTCCGGACACACTAGAGACCGTCAGGGGCGGTGTTAAGAGGTCTGCAGAAATCTACATCAACCTGTGCACATTACTTGAGCGTTTAGCCAAGCGCAATGAAGGCCTTGCGGCTGATCACCTGCGGTTCTCGCTTGCCCTTCAATCCCTCACGGAGGTGACTCGAGACACGTACGCGATTGATACCAACGACGTTCCTTTACTTAATGAGGGTATCAAAGCTACTGCCAATCATCTCTCAGCTAGTCAAAGCTTACTGGAGGATGAAGCACGTGCCTGGGAAGAGGGCGTGTTGGAAGACCTGAAGCGCCAGCGAGACTGTCTAGTCAGTGTGCGGGAAATGTTCGACCGCCGAGACCGTTACGCGCGGAACAATATTCCCCAACTGGAGCGGCGCATCGAGAGCAACGAGAGGAAGCTACAGGATTTAAGAAGCCGACCTCAAGGTACCGTCAAGCCCGGAGAGATCGAGAAGGTCGAGGATGCAATCATCAAGGTACGCAGGCCTTCCACGCCTTATTTTGCCATCCTCTACTGACGTCGCGTTTGTTGGACTTGCAGGACAAAGAGTCGATTGTACAACAACATGCGCGCGGTGTCTTCATCAAAGAATGCATCCGCGACGAAATAGCATATTTCCAGCAGAGCCAGTATCATATTAGCCGACTTCACCAGGACTGGAGTCAGGAGCGGGTCAAGTATGCCGAGCTGCAGGCAGATAATTGGCGGTCATTGAGTGACCAGGTCGAAGGCATGCCCTTGGGTGACTGAGAAGAAGGATATGTTTGTACCAATGCAGGAGGCCGGTCTAGACGTTTTTGACTTTTTTTAGTGGTGTGTCCAGTATGTGTATACGTTGATTATTCCCTTTGCCGCGGTCGCCGACGATTGCGTGGGGAAGAGTACGGGATCCTTTTAGCCTGATGTTTCTGAAGCGGTCTTTTTGCGATGTATCCTGTCTCGCTTACTGCATTGTTCTTGTTTCAAGTGTCTTCGTGGTCCTCCGGGACCGTCAGGATTGATACCTTTAATTTGGAATGTGGTTGGGCTGCTTGTTGGGAGTGAGAAACATGACCCGATACATCATTAAGATCGACTGCACTGAGTAGAACGGAATCTGACAGATCCCATAACACCGTTGAATGGGATTAATGTGCTCCAAACCAGAGTTCATAGACGTATGCACGATGCATAGCGTGTGACTCCTCGGCAAATCTCTTCCGGCCATAGTCTGAGTAGAAGGCCAACACGAGTTGTCGGCGGGCGAGAGCGTGACTGGGGTCTCCACTGCGGAGTTGGTTCTTTTTAACTAGTAGTGCCAACCAATCCGGACATTAGGAAATGCCCTTGGCAGCCTTGCAAGGCTGGGCACGGGAGCTTCCATCATCCTAGGTCCCTAATTTATTAGGATTAATTTGAGCCGGGAGAGATAAGACGCTCAGGTCGCCCATGGATGGGGGCGGATGTCGTGGAGATTACGAAAAAAGAAAGATCCATGAATGGGGCCTCTGCACTTAAATTTCTCGAGATCGAAGAACCGACCCTTCTGCAGGTGGCACAGTACTGTAAATATGCTTAGCGTGGGGCCTCACAGATCTTGTCACGGTGAGCGCCATGTGGTCGACTCTGGAGTGAGTTGAGAGAGGAAGAGAATGACGAGGAGTTGCAGATCGATGCAGTAGATAGGTCTCGATTCACGGCGCTAGTATCGATGTTCCTTCGTGGACCAAATTCTGGGACCTGTAACACGTACTACTTCTGAGGACAACTTATACCTGAGGTATCCATGGATTGTACGGGGGGTAGTGGGAGTTCCTCCTACGTATATATTCGGGAATCCTGCCGTTCTCAGGTACAGGAGATAAGGGGAAAACATACGTAATTCACCAACCGCGATCGGGAACGGTGCTACTGGGTAGTGGTATTGTGGGTATAATACCGGTAAAATTTCCAGCTTGGTGGAGTGCGTCCGCCCGCCAAGACCAAAAATTGTTCGCTCCGCGAATAAGCCGGTGGGCCCGTGACTTGCCAATCCCCGCCAGTATCTCCTCTCAGCCGCGGATCTGATTTGCTTTCTTCCCTGCAATCTTCGCCGCCCAGAGCAGAGGATCTACCCACGCTTTCCAGAACTGAGCGCAGTATTACATACCGAAGACACTACCTCCTCCCCCAGATCAAATCAAGCGCCAGGATGATGGTCTTGGCCTGGGTCACGGTCTTGGTCTTTGTTTCTTGAATTTTCTCTTCCTCGTTTCTCTGGAGTGCCCAGAGTCTTGTCCTGCCTCTGGTCATTTCTTGTCTTCGCTTGTCCTTCGCTTGTCTCTTTCTTGTCTTCTCTTGTCCCGTTTCTTTTCTCTCGGTATCTGTTCCTTCTATCCTGCTTCCTTTTTGTTCCCTCCAGAAGGCATCTCCTGGTTGGTACACCATTTGGAGTGTATATCCCATATACTACTGGTCGTTCTGCTCAGCCGGAATAGTAGTTGCCCAATCTGGTAAGTCTCTGCCCTCTCCAATCAAACTGTTTTCTTTCTTCCCTTCACTTGGCACTCGAATCAACTCTGGTTCCTACCTATCTCCGCACCTTTTTTTGTCCCTTTGAATATTCTATTTTCCTGTTCGATTTGATATTCTCCAGCTCTGTGTTTTTCTGCCAATCGCATGTATTCCCTCAATTAAGCGTTTTTACCCTTACAGGACGCAGCAAGGGAAGGCACGTTGTGAGAAAAAGTGTCCGCCCTGCTTTCGCCCGCCTCATCCGTCATCGTTTCGGACTTAACACCCCTCCCCGAGTTATGCCGAGAGCGTCGGTTTCACCATCTCACGAGGCGCATTTCTATTGACTGAGAACCTCGCGGTCTGATCGGTCGGAAACCCTTTGCGATAGTTCCTTTTTACATAATAATTAAAAAGGAACACCGGGGAAGGCACACAGAAATCAGCCAAGGGTCGCGGAAGGACACACAGACAACGGTCGCAGTCGCGGTCGCAGTCCCCGGACACCTTTCAACATCATGGCATGGGATCATTTGGATATAGATAAGCCGCATCTGGCTTACATGATCCTGGGCGGTTTCACCGGCCTGTTCATGCTTTGCTCTCTCTTCGTGAAGGAGAAGCTGTACATCGGCGAAGCAACTGTCGCTACTCTATGCGGGATCATCTTCGGGCCACATGCGGCTAATCTCTTCAATCCCCACGAATGGGGAAATATTGATAAGATCACTCTTGAGTGCTCTCGTATCGTTTTGGTCGTACAATGTTTCGCTGTCGGTGTCGAATTGCCGAAATCATACATGAACCGTCATTGGAAGTCCGTCTTCTTACTGCTGGTGCCGGTCATGACTTGGGGCTGGCTTATTACCAGCTTGTTTATCTGGTGGATGGTTCCTCCCCTCAGCTGGCTGGAGAGTCTTGTATGCGCCGCTTGTGTGACAGCCACAGATCCCGTGCTGGCGTCTTCGGTCGTCGGTAAAGGTAAATTCGCCAAGCGTGTGCCTAAGCATTTGCGAGACCTGTTGTCGGCTGAGTCTGGCTGCAACGACGGTATGGCTTTTCCGTTCATCTACCTATCCTTCTACATTTTACGTTACCGCCCAGACGCGGGCAAAGTGTCTCTTCACTGGTTCTGTGTCACAATCTTATACGAGTGTATCTTTGGCGCCGTCTACGGTTTCCTCATTGGTTATTTCGCCCGCCATGCCATCAAATTTGCCGAACGCAAACAGCTGATTGACCGTGAAAGCTTTCTCGTCTTCTACTTCGTGCTGGCGGTCTTTTGCGCCGGCTCTGGGAGCTTGTTGGGCATGGACGACCTTTTGATAGGTTTCGCGGCAGGTGTTGGCTTCAGTAACGATGGATGGTTCACGGAGAAAACCGAAGAGTCTCACGTATCCAACGTTATTGACCTTCTGCTGAACTTGGCGTATTTCGTGTACTTTGGATCCATTATCCCCTGGGAAATGTACAACGCACCGGAGCTCGGCCTTGTCCCATGGAGGCTTGTTGTGATCGCCATCTTGGTCATCTTTTTCCGCCGAATTCCCATCATGTTACTTCTAAAACCAATCATACCGGATGTGAAAACTTGGCGTGAGGCCCTCTTCGCTGGTCATTTCGGACCCATTGGTGTCGGTGCCATCTTCGCCGCCATCTTGGCTCGAGCTGAATTAGAAACAGACAGCACGCAGCCCCTGACGGAGGCGGAGCTACCAAAAGCGGGTACGGCCGATTATTACATCGTCCAACTTATCTGGCCCATCACAACTTTTATGGTCATCTCGTCCATCTTAGTCCATGGTTCTTCGATTGCTGTGTTCACGCTAGGAAAGCGCATCAACACACTGACCATCACGCTGTCTTACACCACCGCAAATGATGAGGGTCCATCTTGGATGAATCGTTTGCCCCGTGTGCAATCTATAGCCAAAGGCTCCATGTCCTTCCGGAAGCCGGATGACACAGATGCGTCTTCGAATGAGCAGGAGTATCCCCCGGGTACTCTTCCCCCGATCGGAGTTCCTGGTAATTTCCTGCGTCGGGTTCGGGACGAAGATACGGAGTCACCTACGGGTAGGACGTCAAGTCGGAGACCCCGCAGGCGCCGTCGACATGCTTCTGGAGCGGGTGGCCCAATCAGTCAGTCAGCGATTGCACCCCAACGGACTGTGGAAAGTGAAAACGCAGAGGAGGAAGAGGAGCGCGACAAAATTGAACGGGAAAGCTCGCCACCATCCAAAGAACGAGATCAGTTCGGACGAGAACCGATTGTGGAGGCTTATCTGGAAGGCCATCATATGATCATTGAAGATGAAGAAGGAAATGTTCTGAAGACAGAAGATGTTAGTCACATACGCCCGAGGAGCGACAGCGACACATCGAAGCACAGCGTGATAGGCTGCTGCAGGACAAGTCGGGAGAGTTTGCCAAGTCCCGGAGCCAGCCACACGCAAGGTCAGAGGGGGGGGAAGTCGAAGAAGCTCTAGAAGAGAAGACTGGCCACCCCCTTGAAAAGGTTCGCAAGCGGTTTGGCCAGTGGATTGGACTCGGAAAGGGTCGCGCCCAAGAGGCGGATGATCAAGAAGCCGAGAAGGCTCCGGAGACAGAGCAGCAGGCTGTTGCCGCTGCTGACAAGAAACCTAAGGGCAAGTCTCGCTCAGCTCATGCATATCAGTTCGGTAACACCATCATCGTCGAGGACGAGGATGGAGAGGTGATCAAGAAGTACTCTATTCCTTCAACCGACAAACCGGAGACAGGAGCGCCTGTCCGGCGTGGATTGACCCGCATGGGAACCTGGTTCGGCATGGACGGTGAAGGAGAGCCGTCGCAGGCAGAGAAGAAGACAGCGGATGATGACTGGCTAACGGACGACGGTCTCCGATTCACCGTGGCTGACGATGACGACATTGGTAAGAAGGGCGTTGGCCACAAGGGTCGCAGGATGAACAAGCATGAATTCGTCCAGCAACTGCGCAATCTTGGTCCCAGAGCGCGTCGCGATCTGGTGGAAGAGACAGATGCACCCCAGCATGTCAAGGAGGTCGCCCGGGACGAAGCTCGGAACGCGGAGCGCAAGGAGTCTCTTGCTGGTGATGCTACCAGAGACACACGACATGAAAAAGCAACACCTGCCCGAGCTGCATCTGTATCGAGCAGTGAATCAAGCAACGGGTCTGATATAGGGGTACCTGGCGACAACATTGCTGCTTCATTGGCCCGGTTCACCCGTGGCACGGCTGCAGAGGAGCGTCGCAGTACTCTCGACCCCTCTCGCCCTCGCTCACGCAGAGACTCTGAAGACGATGGCACTGAGCGTGTGCCTCCGGCTCAACTTCGAGAAATAGCTGGCCTGTCGCGTCCACCTCAACAAGATGACGACGACACGGGAGAAACACCTGCGGAACGTCGTCGTCGTCTCGCCGCTCTTGGTGAACTGAACTCGGATGATTCCGATGAGTCGGATGCCGCGGTGGAATCTGATAGCGATGACAACACGGGGTTCCGTCGTGTCGGTAGCAAAGTCCAATTCGTAGAAGGGACGAAGCCCTCCGATAGTGGAAATGGAAGTAACACCAACCAAGGGAACGGTTCGAGTTCCTCGAGCTCCGCACATCAGCGCTCAATCTCATGGGGAGGAGAGAAAGGCCGGGAGGCTTAAGGAAACCTGACCGGCTCATACCCCCACAAAAAAATGAAAATGAAAATGAAAATTCGAACACGAGGCATGCATAGGGCTAGTGATTCTTTCAAAGCAAGAAAAGAAAAAAAATAACATAAAAGAAATTGAGAAGAGGACGGTGGGAAGCGAACAATTGCGGTGTGACCAGAAACCAAGCAATTAGAAACGAGACAAGAGACAAGAGACAAGAGATAGAAGCGGAAGCAGAAGCGAAGCAATAATCCTGCGGTCTGAGAACAACCACAAGATAGATTCCAGGGTTTATCATATCGTCGTCTGGGTGGCTGATCAGCTGCCCCCTTTTTCTTTTTATTTCTTTCTGCATTCTTGAGCGCCTGTTGCATGTGTTGTGCATGTCTTCTCATGTTGTGTATAGAGCTTTCTGATTCAGTGTAACTTAATTATTCAACTAGTATTTTCTTTCTGGTATCATTCGTTCCCAGGTGTAATTATTTGTCTGGTCAATATCCAATTATATCGTTTTATTGCGTGATCTTCTTTGATTATTGTACTTGTCACACAAGGGCGGCTGCGGCTCTATTTTTAACTCAGGGTATATACAGATTGGACATTGGCTCACTTGACGTTATTTCCTTGGCTAGGTTTCGTAACCATTTCCCCAATAGTAGACCATCTTTATAGATAATTATATCACAGTCATCTTCATAGAGAAGGAATATAATATAAAAATGTACATACATGTGTAGAAGAATTCCGCTGTTTCCTTCAACAGAAGTGGATTCTGACAAAGTTCCCGGTCAAATATAGTAGTTTCATATATGATAGGATATAATATGGTATAGTGTGATAATACATCAGAAGTCCATGCATGCAGCTTGTTTGTTCATGAAACAAGAAGATTGATCACAAGGATCCAAAGAGGTGAAGAAAGAAGAGATCAAAAACGCTAATAGAAAGCCACAGGTGAAGAGAAGCGAATATGTGAAGGGAAGAGATATAGTTAAAATTTATCCAGAGAAAGTAAGTGTGAAAGAAGTGAAGATGAATAAAGGGTCCAAACACAAGAGTAAAGTAAAACAGATTACCACGCTCAAGTCTTTTGCTTTTTCCGATCCTCAATTGCCCAAACACCGACACAAACACCAAACACCCTATGAACTAAAAATTCCAGGCCAAAGGAGCAATTAAGGTACCGAAAGATGAGAAGAAGAAGGTAAAGGATGAAAACGTGATCGCTTGGAAAGAGGGTATCTCAAGCAACAGCTAGTAATGTCACGAATCTTGTTCAGGGCTGACGCTGCAGCGGGGAGATATGTCCCACGAGGCTCATAACAGACTAATCATAGCACTCCGCCAGGTAAATTGATCTGTGCCTGTCTGCTTTCAAATCCGGCACTGTTAGGCACAGGATTGACTGGCGGATAGCTGCTTTCCACTGGGTGTTGGAGTTGTTTCCGCAACATGAACATCGGCTTCCGTCCCTCCTTTTCCAGCTGCTTGAAGAGAATGAGCGGCTTCTCATCCAAGCCCAAACAACGTTCCTGGTCGCCATACACAATATACAGTGCGTATTGCTTCCAGTCGGCATTGATATTGTACTTCTTCAAGGCAGCGGGAAGAACCTTATAGCAGGGATCCTCCATGGAGACACGGAATGACTTGAATATTTCCACGCTTGGTGGGTCACCACCATTACCAGCTCTGGAATCTGACCGGGTCGGGATATCGGGGCGGTTTGGTTGTGTTGGTGTAGGATTCAAACGTTCACGGGTTTGTGTTGTCGAGGCGTCATCGTGGTGGTCGTAGGGACTGCGGCTAGTATTGGGGGTGGGTTGATATGATCGAGACCCCAACGTCTGCGCAGCGGTATAGTGGACACCCGGAGAAGTGGGAGACGGGATCCCTGGGGACAGCTGCGACTTTCCATTGGTGTAGAGCGCCGATGAGGGATCTAACACGCCATTGTCGTGATACATACGGCCTTCATGTATAGAGGGTGGGATATGAGTGGGGGAATTGTTCTTGGGGGTGGTGCCCCCTGTGTGAAGTCTTTTGGAGATTTGTCGAGAGAGGGTAGCTGAGCGGTCCAGTAGAGTGATCCCGGAAGGCGACACTAGCGTCTGCTGACTATCGTGGTATCCGTCTGGACCCGAACTGGCCATGGATGTGGGAGGGGGCAACGGCTGCGAACGGTCCTTGGCCATCTTGAAAACCGGCAAAAGCTCCTCTCTCAGCCGACGATAGTCCTCCGCCATGCGGCGCAGCTCGGACTCGACGGTGACGATTCGTTCATCTCGCAACCGAATGGACTGGATCAAACGTGCAACATCCTCCTGTGAAGCCGTTTCATTCATACTTTGGTCCGCCGCTGTCAAGACAAATGGAGATTAGCAAGGCGGAACTGGGAACCGTCCAACATGACTTCCCACACGGGAGTGGACATACAAAGAGGAATGTAATGGTCTGCATCCAGCGGAATATCTTGTTTCACCTTCGTTTCATAGACACTCTTGAGGATCGTTAATCGATGCCCCACACTAGCGATCCCCATTTCCTTCAACTCATCATGTTTTAGAGCAATAAGCGCTTCCCCAACGATCTCGTTTTCTGCCAGACATCAGTGGACGGTTCTCTCCCCACTCCTCTTTCTAGGCAGTCGAACTCACCGAGGAAGGATTGGCAATATTGACGGAGACCGAGGGCGGCAAGAAAGTGGGCACATTCTTCGGCTGTCCATTCGGTGATGATGGTTCTGGGGGATTTAGGGTGTTCGTCGGCATTTGCAAAAGTGGTCGGGGTCTGCTCGGAAGAGGGGAAGTCGGATTCAGAGGGAGACGCCTCGGAGTCGGTGGCCAGGTGGGGGGAAGTAATGACACTGCGCTCGTACTCGTCGTCTGCATCGGAGTCGGCGTGGTAGGACGTATGGAGAGACATGGTGAAGGCGAGTGATTCCTCGAGGAAAGGACCGACACGACACAACGAAGGGGTCGGAGGGGACGTCGGCCCGGTGGGGAGGCAGAGACGAAGACGGGGGAGAAGACGACGGTATATTCAGCAGTGGGATAATAAGTATTGAGATCGATGATTCACGGTCGCAATCGAGATCAAGATCAAATAGGCAGCTGAAGAAGTCTCAGCCAAGAAAGCGTGCCACATGGACGGGACGAATGGCGGTTACGGGGCGGCTGGGGGGGGAAGATATCGAGATAGCGCCGAGCAGTTGTCAAAGAACCGAAACCAATCCTCGAATACCGGAAACCAAACAAAAAGACACCCCAACTTATATGCACAAGCAAAAAAAGGCAGAAAGGAAAAAGAGAAGAAAAAGATGGGGAGGGAGAAAGAGGGAGTTGTAAAAGTCGTGACGGAGATTCGTTCGTCGTTAGGCCAGCAATGCAATGAGAGAAGAAGATGATGGGGACTAAAATCAGAGCGGGGAAGCTTTGAGTTGCTTTGGGGGGCAAGAACTGATCCTCTCCTGAATAGGAAGATTAGGGCACGAGAGGGTGAAAGAGGCCCGAAGGGGAACAAACACACGCAATAACTAATGTTAGTGAACAAGAACAAGAACAATAACAACAACAAGGATGAAACGAATGAGCGAAGAGAGATATAGAGAGCGCGAGAAAAAATAAATAAATAGAAATAAAACTAAAAATCAACCCGGACCGGTAAATCTAAAAAAGTAAAAAAGAAGAGAATGGAAAGGGAAATCCGAAGTCTTCTTAGTCTTCTTGCTGGAGGAGGAGCTCTTTTTGAGTTTGGCAACAGACCAAGAAGCGTCTTCTAAACTTGGATCGCCGCACGTGACGCCGGTCTGGACTCTGGTTATCCACCTTTTCCACTCAAATGTTGATGATGATTATTTGGTCAATACTAAATAAACTATATTGGATCTTTTATTCCCATCCTTTTTCTATTTTTCTCTCGATATCCGTTCAATCAACGTAGATGATGGCTGAGCCATTTCCACGGTATCCAACCAAGACCTGATATACATGAATCACTAGATACCTTGGACTCTATAGTCCTGGTTACTATCGATTTTAAGAAACATTCCTGTCTGAATCCGGAGTAGGGTTTATTTTTAATTTCTCGATATCTTTTCTTTTTTTCTTTTTTTCTTTTTTTCCATTTGTTATATATCAGAAGACTATAGCCAGGGGGTATGCAATGAAATGACACATGCCCAGTCCACCTCGAGGAATATAATTCTAATGCTACCATTAATCTACCCATACAAAATGTATTGGTGGACAATCTCGCATCCTTGCATTTGGATCTTCCCCAGCCATATCCTATCCGTCCTACGGCACCGGCCTCGGAAGGGAGACGCTGGTTCACTTCGAGTTCTATTCCTACTTGTCCAGATGATTGACATTACACACTTTCTATTTATCCACTGATCAGAGAGACTCCCTTCCCTCTTCCCTCGATGATTAACCGGGTGTGTATCGAACGAAGACACAACCACAACCTTCCGGGTACTCTCCAAGGACTATGAAAGCCGAATGAAGAAAATATGATAGACTAAAAAACCACAATAATTGATAGTTCAACCCCATATCAATATCAGCCCATACTCAGGGGCATTTGGTTAAAAAATAAAAATAAAAATAAAAATACATGTCTTAGCCGAGATCATCGATCTAATCAATCCATCGACCGAGTCAGGGAAAAGAAGACGGAAAAAAAAATGGTGTTCAGGAGAAAGCGCAAGCCAAAAGATTCTCCTGCAGAGAATGGAATGGACGACTGAGAAAGAAGAGAGACTGCTGTCAAAATCCAATAGCGTCGGAGCGCCTAACGCTTTTGGCGGCTGGGAGGGTCCGAATGCTCCGCTGTCAGAATCCACCGTGAAAAATAATCATACTAAAAAAACAAAAAAGTTAACTATCTTCCTGAGCCATTCCCGTCCGGTCTTACAATCTTCTCTCTAGGCAGCACTACTTGCCTCTAACGAGTCAATGGAACGGAAGCATTATTGATCCTGCACGGCGTACTCCGGATCCGCGTATGGTAGCTTCAATAGAGTAAGGAAGCGATCAGAAACTGTACACACTAGTGAAAAAAAGTATTGATGGGCAATGGACCGACGCAATCCTTCCAAGCGCCAGTCGTCAGCTATATACTCAACGCGCCCATCAGGAACCTTGGAGACTCGTCCGTCCGCGCCAACCCTCAACGCTTATAGGTCACTATGTATGGAAAGAGGGCCCTCCCTTGCGATGCACTGGTGCCAGCCATCCGCGGAGAACACGCAAACACCTGTTCAAGAGAACCGTTACACTAGCCTGTGGCTGTACTTGAGCCATGGAATAACTTTGGGACTATTTAACCTCTGTTTAATTAGTAACCCGGACAAGGTCTTGCCCGTTGTTCTATTTTATTCTCCTAGCTTTCCGATAGTGGTGTATCCGTGCGCTTGAGACTCGATGACGGGCATTGCACTACTGAATTAGTAGTATTTAGTACTTCCTCCTTTTCTTAGTCTGGTTCGACTTTTCTAGTCTTTACGGAGTAAAAATGGTCATATTTATGCAGTTCATAATTATGATGAGGGTGTATTCGTAGCTGTTCTCATAGGTTACATTTGAGTACTATTGTAGATTCTGAAGTATTAGGGTACGCCTGTCTAACGTGATGTGGATATCCATTGCAGCAAGATATACATACCACAAATTTCAGACATCGATTTATCTACGCACTATATACTATAGCAGATCATTCGTGAGGTCAGAAAGAAACAATAAACAATCAATAAATGAGCATCACCATCTACTAAATTGACAATAGTAGTAAGAAGTATACAACTAGATAGCAAAAATACAACACTCACTCACAGCGATAACCTACTCCCACCCTACCCCAGATATAAATATCAATCCCTTCAATTAAATTTTAAGAAAGAAATCCCAATTAACAACCCCATAACTAATCCCACCCAAGAGCAACCCCCTAGGTTCTATTGTTCACACCCACCTCTTCTACTCTAAGTGGCAATCCAAGATGTAGTCATCATACGCCCCCGGTACGAGAAACCCCTGTCAGTCGGCGCTCTTTCCCTTTCATGTTTCTCTCCACTTCCATTTTTTGCGAACGCCCCCCCAAAAAGAGAATTGCCGCCGACAGGACATCTCCACATTCTCAACACGCGCGCAATTCGCACGGACTCCATAAGACAAATCCAACGTAAGTCCCAAATCCTTTTGCTCCATCACCTACGTGCGCAAAACCCAGACCAAACCGAAAGCAGAAGGAAGCTAGCGACGCCGCGATCGCGAAAAGATCGCATCAACCACCTACCGACCTTCTATCCGTCGTTCGCTCCGTCCCTACCGCCGAGGTTCTCCGCGTTGCAATTCCAATCCGATCGCGAAAAAGGATTCGAGACCGACAAGTCGCAACCTCGGGTTACGAACGGAGCGCCCGGAGACGATTTTCATCCGACCTATTGAAGACCAGGCAAAAGGAGAAGGAAACAAGGAAGAGAAGGGTCTTGGGGTGGTCAAATTGGCAGACACCGAAAATCTATATCCCGCCGCCGTCCACGCGCCGCCGCCGCCGACGACAACCTCACCGCACGGTTATCCTGCCCACTTGCTCGATCCGCACGGTACACGGGACCAATAACGGCACTAGTTAGAAACGGAATAAAGGGATCGGAATAAATTCAGCAGTGAGCCGACGAACGAACGCAGGAAAGGCAACATGACCACCTCGCAAAGCACAGGGATAACCCCAGCCTCGTCGGAAAGTCTCGAATCCGACCTCCTCGCGCACCTGGCCTCCACCACGGCGCTTGATGACCTTCACGCGACCCTCCTCTGCTCCCTGCAGCGCATGGGCTGGACGGAAAAGGTTCGGAAACTATCGCAGGAGCTCCTGCGCGGCGGCCGATGCGAGCGATTTGATGATGTGGTTGAGGCCGTGGTTGCGTCCGCGGAGGGACGCAAACACCCAGTACTAGCAGGCTTGGACAATGTGAATGAGGAGGACAAGAATAGTAACGGCGATGCGGACGGCTACTTTGAGAAAGTGGATGTGCGGATCCCGGAGGCGGTGGTCGAGCAAGGTGTGAGGGCAATCAAAGAGGTATTGCGCGAGGTGGTGGTACTCGATGATGATTCAGATCTGTTAGAACATCATGATTCGCGCCATAGCAATGTGGATGGGAAGCCGGAGGGCGGCGGTGAAACGAAGACTAAACCATCCAAGTCGTCGAAGACAGGGGACCAGTCACTAAAAAATGGTGATACAAGCCCTGTTAAGAAGACGGATAAGAAGCCGAAGCCTGGAAAACAGGTAAAGTGAACTCGGGCGTCACATCTGCTCTGTCGGTCTTTTTTTTTTTTGGTCTCTTTGTATTTTCCATTTTTCGGTTCTTCAGGGTATATCTGGCTTTGGCATTCTTGTTCGGATCACTTGTCATAGGTGTTTGCCTGGCATTTACTTCTGGCGAGATTGGTGTTTAGAACGGGTGGGAGTTTGCTGCATTTTGATACCATATCCACGACGACGTGCATGTACAACGTCAACTTGTGGTCTTGTCCACCTTGACCGTGGCAGTGTTTTAATTCAATGGACACTCGTGTATTACGGGAACATTCTTGATTCTATAAGAGTCATTGATGCATTAAACTAGAACGTCGAGTTCATCTCTCCACTAAGAACTATTATGGCATCTAGTATGCGAGACGTAGATAGACACAAAAGATGGACAAACCCTGTTCAAAAGGAATCAGAAACCAATCGTATTCCTAGCAGTCCATACCCTCATCAGCCCCGCTAGATCTAACTAGTGCCGATACATAACTAAGAAAGACTTGAAAAGAAAAACACAAAACCCAATTTAGTCATAGAGGCTGTCGTCATTGCCGGCTTCACCGAACGTGTTGTTGTCCTGGACCTCGCCCGCAGAGGGGAAGCGGAAGAAGCTGCTGCCGCCCGAGTTCTTCAGGCTCTGAGCGAAAGCCTCGTACCGGCGGATTTCCACGTCGCTGACGGACCGACGGGCCGTCTTCATGGCCTCCTCGAAGTGCGCACGCGTAAGCTCCGGCACAGGATCCTCCTCGTCGACCTCCTCGTCTTCCTCCATCTTGACATCCTCGCCGTTGGCCTCACGCTGCTTCTGGCGCTCAATATCAGCCGTGATAGACTGCTTGATGGCCAGCTTGACAGCACGTTGAGTAACGAATCCAAGATCGGCACCAGAGAATCCGTGGGTCTTGCTGGCAATGAAGGGCAAGTCCACATCGGATGCGACAGGGGTCTTGCGCAGCTGGGCCTTGAGGATACCCTCACGGGAAGCCTGATCGGGCAGGGGAACGTAGACAAGAGTGTCCAGACGACCAGGACGGACAAGAGCAGCATCAAGCTGCTCGGGTCTATTTGTGGCACCGATAACAAAGACGTTCTTCTTGGAGGTCATACCATCCATTTCTAAAGTGAAAGTTAGCTTTTGCATTCAAGCGCATATATTGTCTGCTGTTACACATACCGGTCAGGAGCTGGTTGACGACACGGTCAGAGGCACCACCAGCATCGCCAACAGAACCACCACGAGACTTGGCGATCGAATCCAACTCGTCCAAGAAGACGACACAAGGAGCAGCAGCACGGGCCTTGTCGAAGATGTCACGAATGTTGCTCTCGGACTCACCGAACCACATCGAGAGCAGTTCAGGGCCCTTAACGGAGATGAAGTTGGCAGCGCACTCGTTAGCGACAGCCTTGGCAAGCATGGTCTTACCAGTACCAGGAGGACCGTAGAACAGCACACCTCGAGAAGGCGAAAGACCAAACTTTTGGTACTTCTCGGGGTGGTCCACGGGGTACTGCACGCTCTCGATGAGCTCGCGCTTGACCTCCTCGAGACCACCAATGTCCTCCCAACGAACGTTGGGTACCTCGACAACAGCCACTTCGCGAAGAGCGGAGGGGTTGGAGACACCAAGGGCAAAACGGAAGTTCTCCATGGTGACACCAAGGGAGTCGAGCACCTCGGCATCAATGGTATCCTCGTCCAGATCGATCAGATCCATCTTCTCACGAATCTGTTGCATGGCAGCTTCAGAGCAGAGGGAAGCAAGATCAGAGCCGACGTAACCATGGGTCTCAGCGGCGATGGTCTCCAAATCAACGTCCTCTCCAAGCTTCATGTTCTTGGTGTGAATCTGCATAATCTCCAGGCGGCCGGTGGGGTCAGGGATACCAATGTCGACCTCACGATCGAAACGACCGAACCGACGAAGAGCAGGATCGATGGAGTTGGGGCGGTTAGTGGCGGCCATGACGACAACGTTGGAACGAGCCTTCATGCCGTCCATCAGGGTCAGGAGCTGAGAGACGACACGGCGCTCAACTTCACCATTGGTCTTCTCACGCTTGGGGGCGATAGAATCGATTTCATCAATGAAAATGATAGCGGGGGAGTTCTTCTCGGCCTCCTCAAAGGCCTTGCGCAGATTCGATTCGGACTCACCAGCCATCTTGGACATGATCTCGGGACCATTGATGAGGAAGAAGAAAGCGCCGGTCTCGTTTGCCACGGCACGAGCCATCAGAGTCTTACCAGTACCGGGAGGACCGTACATGAGGATACCGCGAGGAGGCTTGATACCAATGGACTTGAACAGTTGAGGATGACGGAGGGGCAGCTCCACCAATTCACGGATCTGTGCCATCTGCTTCCGGCAGCCACCAATGTCATCGTAACCAACCTCGTTGAGGTTACCCTCCTCATCCTCGCGCTGGATCGGCTCACCCTCGCAGTGGATGACGGTATCTTGTGCAACAATGCCGTACTCCGGAGGATCTACCTCAACGACCTTGAATTCCACCTGTCTCATACCTCCTCTTACTGTGAACAGATCGCCCTGTCTCACGGGTCTGTAGGCTTCGCGGAAGTAGGGGGCAAGGAAGACGTCGAACAAGGAGCCGGTGAGACCCTCAACAGTGTCTGCGATAGGGAGAACAGCAATACGCTTGGCCTATAGTACCAGAATGTGGTCAGCTAGCACGCCCTGTCGAGCCGTAGTCAGGAAGTACTTACATATTTAATATCGGGGCATGGGTGGACAGTGATAACATCGCCGTGCTTGACACGGAGGTTGTGCCTCACCACACGGTTGATGCGGGCGCTTCCATCATCAAGATCATCATCCGCCAACACAATCAGAACGGTGTCTTTCCGCTTCTTGCCCTTAACCAGAACTGTGTCACCGCGGAAGAGCTGGAGGGTTTCCATAGTGTTGTTGGAAAGGGCAATGACGGAGTTATCATCGTTGACGGCATCGGTCACACTGCAAGTCCGCTGATTAGCATCCATCAAGGTACCCCCTCCGTTGTTAGCAGTTGTGGGTAGTACTAGCATACATCAATGAGTTGGGCTTCTTCTTCTTCTTTAGGATGGCTGTCGAGGTATCGAGTTCCTGTGGCGAGACCAGTCAGCGTCATGGTCGGCAAAATCTTTTTCTGCGATGAATCTTCACCTCTTTCTTCTCGGCGCCAGAGGCGTCCCTTGAGCTCAGTTAGCACATAAATCGCTGCAAGAGGGAAGGACTTGAAGCGTACTGAAGATGGACCCTCTTCTTTTCATGAGTATGGTCGGGTTCTGCGCTCATTTTGACGGCGAATGGGGATGGATCGCTGATCTAGCGAGCTCTTGAAGCAGGTAGGCCTGAAGGTACGAAGGACGTCACTGTATCGGACTTAGGATGCCCGATGACAGAAACACGAAAATAGAGAAAAAGAACAAAAAAACGTAACACAGACAAATGATCCAGCAGACACGATAAAATGTCTGAGGGATAAGTAAATGGAGAATGGGAAGGATTGATAAAATGCAGCGGAGACAGAGAGTTGGAAGTGAGATCAGAAGTGGCAGAAACAGCTACCCGTTAAGAGGTGACGATAGTCTCAACTGCCTTCCTGTTGATGACTTAAGCCAGGTTCCTCACTCATTAGCCACTGAGCGGCTGCCGCCACCGCCCCGAGTACAGAAGCGTATGGAAGCCGGTCGCATACTGACCAGTTACCCAAAGTATCGACTGGTCAACTCCAAGATATAATCATTCATTTCTTTATTTCTAGTGATATTATTAGTAAGGAAAGCTCAGAGGTTCCGAAACGTTCTTTGTTGCCAAGTGGCATTTGCCTTCAAAGTTCTTATCTTTAACTTCTGTTTTCGTCCTTGATGCTGACTGATCCTTCTAACATACTCCAACTTCTACCAAATACTCCGCACTGTTGATGTGCCTGGTTGCCTCAGGCAAGAAGGCTATATCATTTGTTGACCACTTGTGGCACCAGCCTCGTTCACCCTACATATCACCCCCTTCGCCCAAGGCTCCAACATGACTAGGCAAATGAAGGTGCCTTCTCAGGCTTTGCCCATGATAGAAATGTTGCCTGGTTTGAAAACCTGTATAAAGCCCTAATGTCCCCGACTTGCTCGGTACTACCCAGTATACGTACTAAATGTGCTTTCCCTTTTAACATTGCCTTCCTAAAGTGTTGTATACTTCTAATTATCCACCCGTTTTCTTTCTCCTAGATACCAATTTACTTTCATGCAAATCGGCTGGAAAGTGCCATAGTAACCTATCAAAGAAATATTCTTCCTATCTCATACTTAAGAGAGCACATTATCACCAACAAACCATTACTCCAAGTCATCACACCTTACAATCAGGCCACGAGTCCCAAGAATAAGAGAAAAATACAGCAAACGTACTATTGCAATCAACAGGACTATCGCTCCGAAGAATGAGCGTCCATTTCATCTGAACCAGTCCTGCATGGTCCTCCATTTTAGAAGATGGAGTGCAAACCATGGTATCCAGCCGACTTCAACCAAGCTCTCCTGAACACCTTCACAGAGGAAGCATTGGCCGAGCTCCTCGAAAGACCAAACTGTGCACCGCGCTTCGTCTACGGAGTGTTAATGCTTCCTACCGCACTCAAGTATTTCATAGGAGAAAACCCGACCACCGACATCACAAAAAGAATGACTCGCGCATGCGTATCAGGTTACATGCTCCACCAGATCTCACCGCAGAGTCCGCCTGTCGTTGTCCAAACATCTAATCCGCGTGATACTGTGCAAGGAATGCTCTTGTTGGGACTGGACATGGACCAGCGGAACTTGATCTACGATCTTGAAGGAGGGCTTATGAACTTGGTGGATGTGAGGGCTCAGATTCGTCTGAAGGATAGTAGCTTACCTTGCCATGATATTTGCAGTGACCGGATGATTGATGCTGGTATGTTTGCTTGGTATGGTTCTAGGGAGGGTCTGATCCCGGTGAAGAGCACGGCTTGGCCTCTGGATGAGTTTCTGAAAGAAAAGTTCTATGAGACATTGTTAATTCTCAACACAGGAATATGCTGGACGGATCGGGGCTGTTTCTGTAAGACCGGGGTAGCAATAGGCCTGTCTTTTTCTGGGATCATCCGAGATTAGTTGTCATTGAAATGGGCGTTTGGGGTTTTAGGGCATCCAGGAGTTTAGAGTGGATAATGGGCCAAGGTTTGGTGCAGTTATGGCTTTATGCATTTAACAGTAGTAGATAGATAGATGCTAAGAAGACTATCTCAATCAGTTGGCAGAATGTGACTTAGAGGGAACTTAAAAATTAGGGAAGGTCTATTCTATCTTAAAGTCTTTGAGTTTTAATCCCCAAATTGCGCCAGTCAATATACTCTACACCACAGTTATATACAGATCTCAGTCCAGCCGGATTTCCTGTTTGTCTAGGACTGCGCAGTTGCGGTCCATAAGTCATAAACGCCCCAACCCGCAGCCATGAAGCTAACAACACCACTCAAACTGTCAGGGAAACCAATCCCCTTTTCGAAACACCAGTGAAGACACAATGGCGCCCAGCAGGTATTATTCACCAGGCTCTTCTTCCAAGCGCGAACCTCGGCTTTCAAGGCTTCTTTCTTCTTCTCCTCTGACACCTCACCACTCATTCTCTTCTTCCGGAGCACGTGCTCTCTCCACAGCACGAAGAACTGGAAGAAGATGTGGCCGAACCAGGCCCGTGTACTCCATATATACCACTTGTCAATTCCGCCCCAGCGGTCGATGAACTTCTTCGAGATTACTCCTTTGGAAGCCAGGAAGCCAGCATTCTCTAGGGCTTGGTAGATCATGTTCACAGCCACTTGAAGAAGGGTAAGTGCGTAGAGGATGCGGTCCGATGGAGGAGACTTCAATGTAGCGGAGCCCCAAGTCCACAGAGGGAAGAGGCCCAAGAGCCGGAGGCTATAACGGGTTTCTGACATGAGAGCGGAGAGGGCAAGTAGTCGCGATTGCGAGGGAGTCGAGTTGGGTGCGACAGGCTTGGCTTTCGATCTCAATCGGGCCAGAAGGCCGAGCCGTGTTTGGAGGGCAATCCATGGTGCGGAGGCCAGGAGGTGATGGAGCGCATGGGTTAGATAACCGGTGACAGCAAAAACTCGTTCTTGACCATAGGCCGATGACATGAGCCTGTGCACAGAGCGCAGTTAGTCACATGGTAATGGTAGGGACTACGGTTGGTTGAGACGCCTGTCGCACAAAGGCAGAGAATCGCACATAAACACCAAGACCTCAGACAACTACTTACTTGTCCAAGCGGCCGATGGTGACGTCGGTTGCCCTGAGGGCTTCTAGCAACTGGCGCTGAGCGACATCCAAAGACGATGGTGAACCCCCCGCGGGACTGGCCGATTTCCCCACATTCGGTGTTTCGGCAACGGCGGGCGCAGAAGAATCAGGGGGGTTTTCAGTCTCAGCCATGATGAGCACTATAAAAAAGATGCGGGAATCTCCGATGCTCCGGAGAGGGCGGTATGGAGCGCAGGGCGATGTGGATTTATAGGGAAATGTCAACGCAGAGCATCTGACTAGCACTTCCTTCCGCTTGGCGCGGATGCCGAGGTTCGGAGTTTACTAGATACAGACAAATCGCTGTGATCGACCGAATCAGTTTGCGCGCACTCGACAGCCAGTCCTTCACAACATTTGTCCTACCCATGAACTACCGGGTGGGTAGAAGACGTCGGTTTATATAGTTGTAGCGGGCTGATTTGTCTTGCAAAAGTACCCGCGCGTGCCGCATGCAACACTCGAAGCGTCGTTTTTCGTGGTTGATCTGATCTGCATGTGGATTCCACCATCTAGTGGAATTGTTTAGGAAATTTTGCCCGCGGAACTTTTCCTTCATGAAAATTTCTAGAAGATCATCCCACTATGTTACACACATGCCTTTGCATTCCCACGCCACTTTGTGAATCAATTTGCTTCTTCTCTCT
>NW_015378475.1:0-28916 GCF_001204775.2 Aspergillus nomiae NRRL 13137
GAAAAGAGAAAAGCCCTTGAATCAACCTGAAAAAAGAACTTCAAGCGGGACCAACTAAACCCCACGAGGAAGCAAGCTGAGTCTGTAATTGCAACGATTGACGCTCGTTGGCTCACAGCTCATGGACGGTTACCATACGGTTTCCGTACCATTTAGGGAGCAGTCTGATAGCGTCAGAGAGCGTCACGCGATGGGGCGGTGGGCCGTGGCAGGAAAGAAAGTGGTTAGACTGAGTTTACGGCCACTTTGCGGCAAGGTGACTGGTAGTCATACATCATCTCTGCTCCTGCTACGTCTTTAGAACCTTTGGCACTGCTTTTTTCTCCATTCTTCTCCATTCATCGTGACTTTTTGTTGTGCATACTCGTCCTTGACCTTTCTTTCTTACAGGCTTTCCTTACTGGAAAAGCTTTAACCCTGTTTGACCACTCAATTGCTTCCACCTCATCGCCCGTTTATATTCAGATAGCTCTACAATCCCCTCGTGCTTGCTTCTTGTTATCGCAACATTGGTGAGTAATCTCGCTCATCTCCCTTTGTTTGATTTCCCCCTTTTCTTTTTCTTTAATGCAGCAAATTATTACATTTTTCCTTGTCAGAATCCACAAAGGAGTGCAAGACCTTCTTCAATACCTTTGGGCGGCGTGGCCAAGATTGCTATCAGCTTTCCATACACCGATCTTATCTACTACTGTCTCAGATTACGACTGGTGCTCCGAACATATCTTCTCCTTCCAATAGGATCCCTCCCAGTACAAATCCTACCAAGTTGGAGAAACAGGGGCTCGGGACAGGATTTCTCCCCTTCCCACTTCAATTGGCCCCGACTTTGTGTACAGCCCAGGCTATCGTGCTAGCTGTAGCTTCACTTGCGCCGAACTGCCCCTCTCTTACCCCCTGAACTTGCCCATGTGACTGAGGAGCGTTCTCAACCTGACACCGAAGGAGGCTAACATCATCAACAGTGCGTCTTCTAGTCTACACCTAATCGAATTGCTAGGTTCCATCCGTCATGACAACACAACCTGCACCCGCCATCCCCCCTCGACCGTCAAGGTCGCCTAACCAGCAGGGTCTTGCACCCGCAGACGTGCCCAAGATCCCACCACGTCCCACTCGTCGTTTTGACCGCTCCGTATCTCCTCTTCGAGATAGCTACGCCCCGTCTCCCTTGAATGAGCCACCCAATGGCTCGAGCTTGACTCGCACCATTTCCCAAGATGTGCCGCAGCGACCTCCGAGTGTGACGATACCTTCCCTTGGCGAAGAGGGTAATGAATACGAAGCTTTGAACATGGCTGATGTCTCCGAGAGTCACCGAGAGGGCCACCATTCGACTCCCGCAGAGATGCGCAACGTGGGCAGCGATTTGAAGCTCCATGCGCCGAGGCCTTCACTACCCTCTTCCAGCGCCAAGGCCAAGCTGCAAGCCGTCACACGTACAGATTCTCGTCAGGCTGCAGCAGCAGGTCTTGGTGGGACATCATCCCCCACTCCTGATGACCACCATGAACGACCCACTCGCTCGTTACAGTCTCGAACAAGTTACTCGCGTGCGGACTCTTCGACTTCCATTGATCGACGACTGTCTATGAACGGCGATGAGCATGGGATTAGGGTTCCAATGTACCCTAATGCGGGCGATGTACAAGCCCCTTCTCCAAGTCCATACCATCTGGAACAGAATTCGGGCCAGCGCTCGGGCCGCAGCCATAACCGAACTCGGAGTGGTCGTGAAGCTTCCCTGCCGCCAGGAAGCTATGGTCTTCACGGACATGGCGTGCAGCCCAATGACAAGTTCGAGAAGGCCTGGTATGAAAAGCACCCCGACGAATATGTCAAGGAAGAGCAGGGTCAATATGGCCCCGGAGTTGGATCGCCACGACCAGACTGGGCATTGAGTAGTGATGATCTGAACAAGATTGTACGGGGCTCTGCTGTGACCGGGAGCGGACTTGGTGAGTCGCTTAAATGGCACTGGAAAATTGACCATGCAGCTAATCGATGAATAAACTTAGGCACGTCACCTGCTGTAATCGGAACCCCAGAAGAGGAGGTTGGTTACATTGCCGCTGACGAATACACTCACCGTCTATCATCACCGCCGCCTGGATCGCGCCGTGGTTCCCGCCTTGTCGCTGAGTCACCTTTGCGCAAGGAGAGCGTGCCTTCCGTCGAGACTGAGGGCCAGCAACAAACTGCGACCTCTGAAGATACCGCTCACAAGTCAGAAGAACCAGGGGTGATACACGTTGACGAACCATATCATCATCTACACCATCCTGATGGCTTCGCTCAAACTCCAGGTCCCGAAGAACTCTCTGGAAAAGTTGGGGAGGGTGATGTAGATGAGGATGAGCCTATTCTGGCTGCTGATGAGGTGCGCCCAGAATCTGCTTTCCAGCACCCCGCCGTATCTCCCACATTCGACAGAAGGGAAAGTGTGGAGGTCGACAGGAGTCACACCCCAAGTGTCACCCATAGCCGCTCGGGCAGCAGAACTGCGAGCCACCGCAACAGTTTGCCAACTCTGGCAAGGTACAATTCGCGCGACGAACGGGAAGAGACGCATACCCCACTTGATGATGTTGAGGAATATGAGCCTCTGTTCCCGGAGGATGATGATGCAGAGAAAAAACCTCTTTCGACCGCCGACCGCTTTAAAAAGCGGCCAGATTTGCTCAAGCACCGGTTCCCTAGCCAAGACATTTGGGAGGATTCGCCGAATAGCTTGCAATTGCACGCTACGGTGTCTACACCGGATGTTCCTAAGAACGAAAACTTTGAGACTCCGGAGGAGGAGTCCTTCCGTAGAAGCCAGGCTACCCGCGTTGATCCACACAAAGTTGCATCACAGATTCTACAATCAGAAGAACGTCTCGACGAGAAGCCTGTTTCACGTCCAGACATTGCCAAGCAGCGCTTTCCCAGCAGGGACATCTGGGAAGATGCCCCCGAAAGCCAAAAGCTGGTAACCACAGTAGAGCCGGCAGAAGAGGGAGAGGTCAAGAGCCCAGATGTGCCGACGAAACCTAGCATACCAGTTCGACCCCAGAAGCGTCCTCAACAGGCCCCCCAGTGGATACTTCTACAAAGCCAGTCACCTCGCCTATTGAAAAACGCCAACCACCTTCAATTCCTGACCGTCCCAAGCCCCAAGTCCCGACCCGGCCAGCTAAGCCCGTGTTCCCTGGAAATGGCGGAGAGTCTAAAGATGCTGCGGCCAAGCCGAAGCCAGCAGTACCGGCCCGTCCGGGAGGCAGTAAGATCGCTGCTTTGAAGGCAGGGTTCTTGTCAGATCTAAATTCCCGCTTGCAGTTGGGCCCTCAAGCGCCACCGAAGCCACAAGAGAAGAAAGCAGAGGAGCCCCCGGCGGAAAAAGCTCCTCTAAGTGATGCTCGCAAGGGAAGGGCCCGTGGGCCCGCACGGAGGAGACCGGCCGCCGAAAATGTGGCTGCAAAGTTGCCGACGATCTCAGAAGTCAGGATCACTGAAACCTGGAATGTTTGGGAGGTTAATGAGGCTGGTAATTTGGTTGTTGGCAGTGAAAAACAGGTGAATAAGAACGAAGTCGTTGCTCAGGACACAACAACGTCAGAAGACACCACCATGGCTCTCCCGATAGCCAAGAACACTGCCAGCGAGTCGGCTGCTCCGGACACGACAACGTCAGAAGACAACGCCATGGCCCCCCCGATAGCGAAGAACACTGCCGGTGAGTCGGCTGATCCTCAACCAACATCTCCCATAGAGGACCCGGTATCATCGAGCGAGTCAACCCCAGCTGAGCCCCAGCCACCAACATTCACAGAAGCAGCCCACACAGTAACGAGCGCCCTCGATGATGGGGGTCCTATCGTGGTACCTACAGCCAAGCGAGATGAGCCAGAAGCTTCCTCTGAAGCGGTATCTACCGAAACTGATGTCGATAAACCGCAGAGCACTTTATCGGCTGAATCAGGATTAGAGGATGTTGCTGAAGTTGCGGCTGCGGCAGCCGATGGAAAACGGCCCTCGGAGGGTAACTAAGGAAAGTTCTTGAAGCGTAGTCGTTTTGCGTTGTATTTGTTGTTTACCTGTTTCGTCTTTTTTTACCAGCCAGTAAAAGACATACTACCGCCTGTCACGGTGTAGCAGTCATAGAATTTACTGACCGAGAATCTTTCATGTCCTTCATTGGACGTAATCCTGAATCCTGCCCCGGGTAACGAGTGCAGTTCTCTTTGGCAATCTATGCCGCCGTACTAATAATAGTAGTAGTGACACACATACAGCTACGATATGACTTATTGAGTATCCAATGCACAAGTTTCCCGATCAATTATTCCATTTGTGTTCTTCCTGGCCAAGAAACAAAAGCTATATATAAGGGTACTCTCATCTGACATCAATATCAAAAGTGCTGAGCAGAATATGAAGATAGAAAGAATCACGGAGAAGGAAAGGGGGGGGGGGGACTGGAAGGGTAATTAACATACCTAACGCAAACCAGGCAAACGCGGTTTTGCAATTTTGATACTACTAGGAGTTGCAACTTGAATTAAGGAAAACATCACGATGTATGAACGTGTCCAATCATATCAGAATAGCAGAACAATTAGGGTGAGCAGTGAGGACGCCGGGATTGGTCTCTTTCCATTCTGCCTCCCATTTTTATATTGAATTTCTTTGTTTGATTGGGTATCATGGTATTGTTAGGGGCTTTGGAATCATCTAATAGGAAGTAAATTTTCACTCCCAAGCGCTATGTGGGGAGAGTATAAAAGGTCAATTTAACTGGCGGGTAGGTTCTTCAAATCACCCTTTCCGTCCTTGATCCATTCCGGGTCAATCAAGCGCTCTCTCTCCGCGTAGAGCTGTTTGTAGGCACCGCGGATAGTTCCGTCGCTGACATGAGCGACCTGACTGATTTCTTTGGCAGTTTTGCCGTGCCCCATCAGATACGAGGCCATGTAGATACAAGCTGCAACAATGGACAGAGGAGACCGGCCGGCCAGGTCTCCCATGGTTGTGACACGGTCAGAAAGTGCAGAGGATACACTGGTGACTTGGAAGGGCAAATCCAACAGATTGCAGAAACGGTTGCACAGGTCGCTGGGTTTGGTGGAAGTTGTTGCGGTGTATGTGTCGTTGGGATCTGGGACACCACCGTTTGATACCACGGCGTTGTTTCTTTCCAGGTTCTGGGCCGTGAAAAACTTCTCCAGCGCCTTGTAGATTCGGCCAATTTCCTTCCTCGACACTTTCGTGACCGCGAAAATTTCGGTGAAGGTACGGGGTACCTTGCATTGACGGCAAGCGATAAAAATACAACCCGCAATGATCACATCTTGGGACTTCCCTTTGAAGGCCTTCGCATCATCGACGATCTTGAAAAGATACTTGGCGGTATCAGCGACATTCTTCTGAATGCTAAATCCATCGCACAAAGCACCGATCTCTTTGTACGCAGCCAGCAGAGACTTGTTCGCCTTCTCGCTCGACTGCTTGTTCTGAGCACGATACAGGTCACGAACACGGCCAGAGCCTCCGCTTGCAATTTGGGTCTCCAGTTGGTCCCCGTTAAGTAGGGGGTTTGAAGCATCTCCGACACGAGATGGATCATCGTTGTTCTGATCGTCGTTGGAGAAAGTACGCCATTCAGAATGCATGTCAATTTCCCGATCAGCGAGCACTAAACCGCAAGACCCGCATACCGTTTCATGCGACCCGGGGAACTCCAAATTGGGCGGGACCTCCTTGCACTCGGGACAGATGAGATGATGCGAAAGGTTCTTTTTCCACTGACCAGGTTCAGGTCTGGCTTGGGGTGGAGCGGTGGCCATTTTGCGAGACTGTATAGTGGACTCGATACGTTCTCGTCGACGTTTCGCTAACCTTTTGGCAGAGATAGGGAGATTATGTTTGCGAGCACAAAAGCGAACGAAGAGTGGTGAATACAGGTTGACGGCTGTATTCCGACAAAAGTACAATCAAGGCAACACTCGTCTTCGGATGTACCAGAAAAGGAGAGAATCACAGGGGCGCAAATCGCTGACTAGAATGCAAGCCACGTTTCTGCGTCACTGCCTTCGTAACCACGTTAGCTTGAAGGCCCCCAAATGAAATTTAGGACATGTTGTTGAAAATCCACAGCCATCTCTCCTAAATCTCAAAGGGACCAGATTCTCAGTTCAATGCTATACCTTTCCAGGGAGCCCTCCACTCCTTATTCTACAACTGGCCCCAGAGTAAAGAACTTTCGCGGGTGGAAGCGAGTAGAAAGACCTTCTGCTTTGGCGTCCTAGAATCCTCAAAGCCTCGAAGTCAGGCTTGTCCGACCGCGATAAACCAGTCAAGGTCTCCGTGAGAGATGTCTCACGAAAGAGGGTCGTGGAACCTGACAGGTAGCCGCTGCAAGTGAGATCGTTCGATCGAGACGAGCAGAGCAACGTCGAGTACCGAGCTCCTAGGGGGAGAGAGCCGTGTGAAGCGAAAGACGGAGATGCGACTTTCGTGAGGGGTTGAAAAGAGGAAGAAAAGAGTGAGAAAGAGGCAAAACGAGTATCTGACTAAAAGATGCCGGCATTCGATGCTGGGAAGAGCCGCATAGCTGAGTCAGCTGCCAAGCCGATGTCTCCCGAAGAAACGTCGAACTTCCAACATCGGATTCACGGACGAAAGCCATCACCTGTCTTCGCAAACCACCCCAGGTTCCCCTCATTTACCACCTCCCCGCCGCGATGATGTCCCAGTCCCTCAGAGCGTCTGTAAGTCCATGCTGACGCCCTTTATGGTCACTCACTTTTCTCCCAAGTGGAGGTTGTTGACCCTTCCTTAGCGCTCTCTCCTCGCCCGCGTCTCTCGGCAACAGGTTTCTTCGGCTTCTCGCCGCACTTTCCTGACCTCCGCTGTTCGTCAGGGTATGTGACCCCTTCCTTTGACTAGCCAGTTCGACTCGGTGCAACGACTGGCGAGATGGTATCGCCGTCTCCCACAGGTCAAAATCTAACACTGTAACAGCCGACCCCGTTCAGGATCTCTACCTCCGTGAACTCCGTGCTTTCAAGCCCACTCCCGTCAAGCCCGGTGACGCCGAAGCTCACGTCCAGAAGTTCAGCGTTCCCGCTACCCCCAAGTCTCCCGAGGAGGCCAACCTCGCCAATGAATTGAAGTCCTACGAGACCCAGGAAGTTGAGGTTGAGGGCCAGGCTGCCTCTGGTGAGGCTGCTCCCGCCGAGGAGAGCTGGTTCGAGGAGGATGAGGAGGAGGCTCCCGCTGCCCACTAGGTTTATTGTTTCTATGACAAGGTCTGGGAAAATCGGGGCCTAAGGGCAATGGGATGAGAACAGAATATGCTTCCTGTTGTTAAGTCCTGAGGAACTTTGTAAATTAAACCTACTTGGAGCATATGAATATTTCCTTTTCTTAATCAACTGGCATTGTCCTACTTTCCGCATTTATTATTATCATCTTATTCAATGTTCCGTGTGTTTTGTAACCCTTTTCTAACTTTGCTTGAAACGAGATGAACTGGTGTAAATGTTGGCCTCAGGATACTAGGCCGACCGTGTGACCGGGGTATTGTTACTTGCAGGTTTCCAACTGCAACGTCAAAAGTTTTACCGATAATGCATTGCGAATTGATGTGTTGAACACGCAATAGCGATTTCAAACAGGATATGAATCAGGTAGATGCTGATACAACCTGCAATGGTGATTTAATTGTGCAGCTCGTGAACGCTCACCCAGCCATGGAGGGTAATACCTGACAGTATAGTACATGGCTGTGAATGATGGCTTGGTCATACCTCGAGCTTCTCGCCCATCAATTCTATATATAAGATTTACCTAGATCATACAGGAGACTCAGCCGAGCACACCGTGGAAACAACGATCGATAACGTGTCCGATGATCGGAAAGAAAAACAAGATATCGCCCTTGAGTTACAAACTTACAGTTTGTTGAATGCAGAGCGTCTTGCGTTAGGGACACTTCCCACCTGGATGGAGGAAGGAGATATGACAGCTCCAGATCGCATCACGTCAGACCGCCAGACGATCCATAGCACTTCCCCAGCCTTCTTCGTGCGTCTTTTAAGTGTCGGAATCAACCCGCTGGACAGATGTACCGATAACCACAGCCCAGAACACGAGAACGGTGGCTCGGTAGTCTATCCTTCAAATGGATGGGCTAAGATTGTGTGCACACTGCATAGTCGATCAATCGAAAGTGGGACTAGTTAATATCGAGGCCACACTTCCCTGTCCTTCGACTATCTACGGGGTCCGAGAAAAAGATTTCCGGAGTAAAGGATTACGGCGCTGCCGAGAGATCGTCAGATTCCCATATGCTGTTGGTCGGACAATGACATAAAGAATGACCCTCGTCTGGGAGACATCCGAAGGTTGCCCAACTGTGATTAGTTGTACAACATTCCAGGAAGTATCCCAAGTGATTTGCCACTAGACTGTTCATAATCCTTTTATCCTTCAATAGTTCTTTCCTCATTTACTTTAGTGGCCCCGTTTAAGATTTGGCAGCTATACATGAGTAGATTTGTGGTAACAAAGTGCACCTAACCTGCTGTTTTGTCTAAGTGTACATCTGCCCATTGTATACCTGCATGTATGTACAGTCATACCTACAAGAATGATAGATCAGAAAGCCGAAATTGAAACGACACAAGCAGATACTCTGCAAGGCAAAGACGGTGTCCATTACCATAATACTCTTATTAAATGAAATAATGGGGTTGTTCCTTCATAATCTCTTCCCCCCCCTTTTTTTTGTTTACCTTGTGTATAACAATGATGCTAAGTGGGATTCGCACCCTGCTAACTCTAGAAAAAGGGGTCTTTAATATTTCCAGTACAAACATATACCGGAAAGAGGCTGTACTCAACCGATTTCATGGCACATTCCATAGAAGAGTCGCTTACTCGTAAAATCCCAAGAGAAGGCTGACGGACTAACGCAATTGTAATCTGCAAGTCTTCGCTGGACGTGCATGTAAGTCCAAATGAATGGGATATGTCGAATCCCACGATTCAGTAAGATACCTCAGGTACAGTACAGTACAATACCTACCTAGCAGCACTACCAACATACCTCCAGGTGCTCAGGCCATGTGCAGTGGATTTAAAGAAACTTGTCAATAATTCATTGATTTCACTACTGTATTGTTTCTCAGATATTTCTATGAGAGCTAGATTTCACTCATCCACTCATAATTGAGTTTTTTTTTTATTTTGATCTGTTGGTGGTATTTATATATAGAGATATAGTAAGATGTACTATTCAATGATTTACCTCCAGCCTTGCAGATGGGGCTTAGACCACCCATGGCACGACTAAACACGATCATGATGGAAAATTAAGCCGAGAGTCAAAGAACAAAAGACAAAGGTCAAAAGTAAAAACGAAAAAAGGGAAACGAAAAAAAAAAGGGCAAAAAAGGTTAAAAAAAAATGAAAAAGGGCACTGCCAGATTGAAAATGAGATTAAGTCAATAAGATTTGATTTGGTTTTAAATGAAACCGTGGGTCGGGTCGCTCAGATTCCGAATACTAAAAAATACCCAACCTGGAAGAAGTATGAGAGACGAGCTGTTTGGAACGATACCTGTCGGTACGTTTCTGTACATCCCTACGTGGATGCATACGTACTCGGACATGTATGTATGACGGACAACAATAACTTAAAAATCAAAAAATCAAAAATCAAATATATAAATAACAGAATCAAGAAGAAAGAGAGAGATTGACGAATGGAAGAGGTTTTAGGGACAGAAAAGAAGGTGGGTTTGAATTGGTTCTCCCTTCTTGTCTACCTGTGTACAGAGATAGTTAAATTGTTGCCCGCCATTACCTCATATTCGCACGAAACTCGGACCCTGGATTTCGACGGTACGGGAGGTGGAAACCATTGAAACTAGACAGTAAGTATTAAATGGTTCCATTAGTATTCCAAAAATTCCCCATTAAATCTTTCCCTGCGGCTCCCTTCTCCTCCGCTCCCCGTCGATTTGTTTGCCTCCCTTTCTTTCTCTTTCTCTCTCTTCTTCTTCGTTTACCTTTTTCAATCAAAATATAAAGAAAAGAAGAGAAGAGCCAATAAGCGTGGCTAGACCTTCCTACTTTGTCATTCGTTTCATACCATCAAATAAAGACCGCAACGCCCATAATCAATTCTCCGCTCTTCTCCAACTCTACTTTCGGAAATTCCGTCGATCAACCGCCCGCGCTCTTCTCCATTCGTTGCAATTTCGACTAACGAGGGACCCTAGTCGGATATACTGGGAACCCTTACTACTTTATAATCTGGATCTTGAGTGAAATTGTCAACTTCAACTCATTTGCGGAACTTGCGCCTCATTCGTTGAACGCCGTCACTTGCCCTACGTCTGCCTACACGCCGACTTGTACGGGACATTTACTGCACTGCGATTCCCGTTGCGACAACACCACCATTTCGATGCAATTCAAGGGCACCCTCTCGCACATGTTCTGATACCCTTTGACGTGGGTCTATAATATATGGAGGAGCTGGTCTCTCTCGCTAACAGCAACTACGATCCACTCCCGGTTGGGGGAGATGTGTATCCCTCCAGCACTCTCCCTTGTCTTGGACCTATAGTCACCATTGGTTACTTTTGACCATGTCTCCTCTTTCTCTCGAGACAATAAGCAATCATCGAGATGGTGAACATGTCTTGCTACCCCATTCCGCCAGTTATAACCACCTTCCCGATCTCGTCGCCTCGGAATCCGCCTCGCCCACTCTCCGGAGGACATTCTCAGACCTGACCTACCCAAAGGATTCCACATCCCCGTCCAAGGAGGATGTTGCAGCGGGGAAAGACATCCTAAGGCGAACCTCACTGCGGAACAAGGAGAAATCGATCATTACCGTCTCTCGATTCAGCGTTTCGACCGAAGATGTGACCGATCCTGTTAGCGCGGAACTCTCCGAAGCTCCCCCGAAAGCCCCAGAGACGACAAAAGTCCCGGAGACAAAGGCTCCAGAGCCTGTGGCCCGGCCCTCTAAAGCCCGCTCTATGTCCGGAAGATTGGTCAACCTCGCCCGCAAACCATGGAAGTCAAGCTCGCCTAGCAGATCCCCTTCCCCGCCCGCTAAGGGCTCGAGGGGGCGGACAATGCGTGCGGAGGAGCAATCCCCGTCAAGCTCGCTAGCATCGCAGACTAAGGGTCTCACTCCGCTGGACACAGTAATAGAATCCGATCCCGCTGTTCCTACGCGCAGGCGGACAATCCTGAACAAACGGCCTCGGCGGCCGATGGTAGCGGTCGTAACACAAAGCCAAGCGGATAGTCCCACGACCCCCAATAGTAATACTCCATCGCCTTTCACGCTAACGGCTAAGAACTCGTTGGAAAAGCTTACATCGTCGCTCAATGTGACAACTCCAGTCCTCCCCCCAATGCCCAAGACATCGGTTGCGTCTGCCGGTATAGACTTCACGCGTAAGAAGGATGAACTCTGGGGTGTTTTTCGTGGCCTCGAGGCCGATTTTCAAAAGTGAGTGTCTGTGGGATGCTGGTCAAGCGGAAACTCGCACGAATCCAGGCGACTGACTATCACAGATTTCAATCCAAATCCAGTGCTTTGAAAGCCAACGTCATCCGCTCTTCACTTCTACCTTTCCTCAACCGTAATCATTCTCATCCATCTTATAAGTCATTGAGGCCGGAAGACCTGGATCGTCGAGTTAATATCCTCAACAAGTGGTGGATAGGATTGTTGGAGATGCTTAATGGGAAGCACAATCAATCTATATCGGGCACTGACCGGCCGGTGTATTTAGAAGCTGTTGTCGGGATCATGACTCGACCTGAATGGAGGATCCCTTTTCCATCGCCGCCATCTGATGGAAATTCACCGAAGCCCCTACAGCATGCTTCAACCTCGATTTCAGAAAGTTCGGAGGGCTCTTCCGGGAGTTCGGATTTTCTCGTCGAATCAATTCATCACAACATAAGGAACATTTTCACGCAAAATTTGCTGTCTCAAATGGCTTTTGTGGTAGAACGGATGTCCATGAGACACGCTCCGGCTAGCTTGGTGGCTTTTTGCGGGAAAGCTTGTGCCTATGCGTTTTTCTTCTGCCCAGGAGTGGCCGACATTCTTGTTCGGCTGTGGAACACGCCGCCCAACATCTTCCGACGGGTTCTTACCCAGTCGAATGTAGATGGCAGTGGTAGTGCACGCGCATTTACACAGGATCTGGCGCTGAACTTCCCGGCGGCTCTTCGCTCGTTATCTTTCCATAGCCACACGCCATTAGTTCGCTATCTCCGCCGAAAGCCCGATGTTCCTTTGAGCACGGCGCAGATTCGGTGGCAGAGCCCTTGGGTTTCACGCTGGAGTGGCCGTGATAGTGACTTGTTCTTTGTATTTGTCAAATATATACACATACTCTACGCTGATGCGTTGCCTGCAGACGTTGACAAAGACAAACGTGTCTTGGCGCCAGGCTTATTGCCAATACACGCACAACTTCTTGTCGTTCTGGAGGACACTCTATATAAACAGTCAGTCCCCCAGGCACCAACAAACTCACACACTGCTGCCGCAATCACGTTCGACGATTTTATTGAAGGTGCTGATGCTTCGGTCTCGGCTCTTCCTTTGGGGGCTGCGAACAGCCATCGATCGATGGCCGAGAACCGTTTAATTATACTGTTACGCGATTTTCTCTCTGAATCTTCCGTTGAACCAAATCATGCCCGATTGCTATATGCCGAGTCCTTTGCTATGGTTATGAAAACCGCCGCTGGAAAGACCTCGTTGTTTGATCATAATGCCTGCTTTTTACTATGCGACTTCGTTGAAGAAGTCATTCCTATAATAACACGATATTCCCAGTCGGTCAAGTCGGACTTGTTTGACTGGAAATTCTGGCTTGAAGTTTGCGATCGGATGATGCAAAGCCATAACTCTCTTACTGAAGTCCGTGTGTTCTCCTTCCTCTTCTGCGTGTGGAGCACATGGACCGCTTCAGAAGAGCGAAAGGCAGACCTTTGCCTAGGGTTTCTTCTGAAAGAGTCGTTATTTTACCATTACTTCTGTCACTGGAGCCCTATGGTCCGTGCCTACTTTCATCGTCTTCTTTGTTGGAGATTGGGTAGATTTAACGGGGACCCGTCACCGCTCGATTCGTAAGTGCATAGGTTTTTCGGGATGTTGATGTGGGAAGAGAACGATACTAACCAGGCTGCTGTAGAACAATCTATGAAGTGCTGGGGAGCCGATTACAAAGTCTTTGGGAATATTACCTGACATTTCAAGCAAGAGCTGAAAAGGAACTTACGGTGCCGCTATCTTCAGCGCCCTGTACTCCAGCACCCGGGCGCAGAATCATCATCATCCGATGTGATAATCATTTCACTCCACCTAGTATTTTTGTCTCATTTGACCGCGTCATCCCTGCGGCACCTCCCGAGCAGAGCGCGGCCTCCATAAGCGGCAGCTCCGTGAAACCAGAATCCACGTCTTCTGAGACGCAGCCACCTAAAAAGAGATGGAATCTCTTGAAAGCTATGTTCGGTGGCTCTTCCTCGAAATCCAATGGCGAGGCATCACCTTCTAGTAGCTCTGAGGAGTCACTGGACACAACTGGGTCTGATAGCGCAGCATCTGCTGACAAACGCATGGATGAGATCTCCCGGTCGAATAATAGCTCTGGAGAACTCTCTCGACCAAAGACAGCACACCAGCCTTACTCCTTTAAGTTTTCATTGGAGTGGATGGACCGGCCTCAATGGCCCAGCAAAAACAAGCGCCTTTTCACTCCCTGTCTGCCTGTGGCAGCCCAGCTGCACTTGCAGCTGCGCAGATCTGCTGATGCAGACGACGAATCCGACATAGATTCCGATGAAGAAGCTGAGAGCGATAGCGCCCGAGATGACCCACCCTCAGCCAAGAAGACAGAGATCTCAAAGAATACCAACACCGGCTCGGAATCTGAGAAGGGTTCCAGTACACCAGCTCCAGAGCCTGCAATAAGCCACCCACTTGTTGCGAACAAGTACGTGGGACGTGCTCTTGCGGAATGGGCCCAAATTGTCTCAGAATGTGACAGTTTCTTCGCCCGGCGACGCGATGAGGGCGTACCCTGCGATCGAATGGTCGAAACCCCAACGCTGGGCGTTGAAAGCTTCAGAAAATGAGTCGGTGCAGCAGGCTGCCGCAATAACGATGCTGGAAAAAAGAGATCCGCGCAATATGGAACTATGCCGCATCTTTTTCTTTTCTGCCGCTGATTGATTCTAAAAACCGTTTTGCTTTTCCAGGTGCTGTCTTTTCAATGAAAGCGTGGTGTTCGGCTGTCTGAATGGAGGGAGCTGTTGTATAACAACACTGTCTATGTAATATATCTATGAGATATCGGGTTCATTTCTTTTGTATATAGTAGCGGGCCCTTTTAGAATTTATAATCATGGAATAAAAGAGGAAGGAATTTCGCATCAAAGTTTAAACCCTTGTCTCATTCCGTTCTTGTCGGTTTAGGTTTCGGTCAGATATCTCCTAAAAGACATCGATTCTTATATCACGAACACTGGAATGGTGTTGAGGGAAATTGAACATTTATTGATCCTGAACCCACTACTCCTCTGCTCCGAGTCAGGGACAAGTCTGACTTGTCGCCGGTAGATAAACACCAGATGGGATAATTGAGTGGTCACCCATCAGACCAGAAAGATACATACAGTAAGATAATAACAAAGGGAGAAGTTATGCAAGGATAAGTGGATATATAGTGCGGAAAGGAGCAAAATGCCTACCGGACGTATCACTAGACCCAACAAGAGATCTTCTAATGAAGGTCAGTAGAGAGATGGTGGATGATACAATGGCTCCTCGAGCCACATTTCTCCACAGAGGCTAACAAACAAATAGGACAAGAACACAGGTAGACATATACAATAGGCGCTGAAACAAGCGGGAGGAAGTCTAAGTAGTGTTTTAGATGCGGTAGGAATTTCAGTGGACGATCGTATCGAATGATGAGGCGAGAATATCGGGGATCGAAGAGTGTTGATAAAATGGGAGGTAAAAAGGGTAGGCATGCTGCAAGATTAGCCATGCAGGAGTTTATCACCTGCAGTGCGTAGGATGTCGGAAACCCGGTCAACCCATTCCTGGGTCAGTGTCCAATTGCGCGAATCGATGCTGTCTCGAATGGCAGGGAAAAATGTTGCATCATATCCGGACCATAGCTCAGGCCCGAAAAGGACATGTTTGAACTGCGTACGATTAGGCACCTGGCGAGAAGTAGTTAGCTTACATCCGTTGTTCCAAAATCTGCAAACCACTTACGCCGCCATCTATCCTATCGTCTAAAAGATGAGTATCGAAGCGAGCCATTCGAGCATTATGATCCATCCGCTGAGCCGCAATCACATTGTTCTCGAAACCTCCAGTGCCTAACACTGTGTCGTGCCACACACGGGCCCACTGCTGGAACTGCGCTGCATCATCTTTGACCTTGGCGGCAGCATCATACAAAGGCTTGAAATTGACAGTAACCTCGCGGTTGCTATTGCCATTGGAAGCGTCACGGGCAATCGGGACGTTCTGGGACTTGGCATATTTTTCCAGATCAATAACATATGAAGCAATATGATCGGCATACACTTCTAAATCAAAGGGTAAGACTGGAGTATCCGCAAATTGAAGAATGAGCAATCCCCAGAACTGAGCCAAAATTTTGTGATACTGGAAATCGGGATCTCCGAACCGTACCATCCAGTCCCAGTTCTCATAGCAACTGTGATAGGGATAAGGCTCCCCAACAAATCCGAAGTCCACACTGGAGGTTCCAGCAATATCTTGGAATGCCACATAATCACTACCGGCCCCGAGCGGGCCGAGCTTTTTCTGTTTCTTTTCCCAGATTTCTTTCAGCGTTTCATTGGCGACCGGGTCCGATATGCGTCCGAGAATCTGCGTCACAACACGTTCGAAAAGCGGGCATCCCGAAGCTTCAAATTCATTACCGCTAACACCAACATCGACATTCATGTAAGCATATGCATGGTCACGAAGAGCGTCCAATTCCTTCTCCACATGCTCTGTTGACCCGATCAGGTTATATTCTTCTGCATCCCAGCTGACGAATTCGATAGTACGGAGCGGACGCCAGCCAAAGGTACGGAGCTCGCCAAAGACCCGCACAACCTCGAGGAAAACAGCAGTGCCACTACCCGGATCGGCGCTTCCCAGACACCATGAATCACGGTGGTTTCCGACGATGATCTTCTTCTCCGGTTGTTCCAAACCGATGATTCTCCCAAACACGTTGTAGATAGGCTGCCTTTCCTCCTCGTCTTGTAAGTTCATGAGGTTAACTTTGGGGGACGTTCCGTCTCCGGTCCACCATTGGTCCACATTGGGAACGCCACCAACCCATTTGTCAGGCACCTGGGAGCCATGGCCCTTGATAACCTGCAAAAGCCTCTGGGCATCGCGCCAGGCGATGGGTAAGCTAGGGATGCTGGTCAATCCTGGGCTTTCCTCTGGCTTAAGTCTTTTCTTTTCGTCCGGTGTGGACGCAAAACCTGGGGAGAGAACATCTCCCACCACCCATGACATCAAGCTTACGCCACCTCTCTGAACACCGTCTTCCGGCATAAAGCGTCCATCCGGATAGGCTGGCCCTCGGACGAAGCCATCCTCAGAGGGATCTGAGTAGATGATGCACCCCACCGCGCCGGCCAGTTCAGCAGCTTTGATCTTCAAAGCTCGATCGGACTCCGACCCGTAATACCTCACGAGGGCTATAGAGCCTTCTAAGGTGACGCCTTGATCAGCGAGGTATCGAAAGTCTTCCCGAGAACCATAATTGGCGTAAATGATAGGGCCAGTGACATTTCCAGTTTTTGAATGCCCGTGGAACACGGGCGTTTCCCCGTTCTTTTCTTCGAGTGTAGCCTCCCAGGCGAGATCAGGAGGGTCAACAATAGCGACTCTTCTTCCGTCATCTCTGGGGTAATTCAGGTACACTTGGAATTCCTCCATTTCAATCTCATCCAAGCCTGCGATCTTGAACTCCTGCTTCACCCATTCCGCCAACGCATAACTTCCTTCGGTACCGGCCATATGAGTAAAGTTGGTGACTCTCCTCAAATTCTCCGCGATATTTGTTTCATTAACGTGGCCCTGGACGAAATTCTCCACAGATGCCGCACTATAAGATTGGCCCATGATAAATCGCGAGTTCATGCTGAAAATATCCGACACGAAGAAGATGTAGACAACTGAAACCACTAAGAATAGCCCGAATAACCGCAGCATGATCATACATCCGTGTGTTCTCAAGTTTGTTCGAGTGTCATTAAGATCAATGGTGAAGCGGAAACTCGGTAGATATCGGCGTATAGGAAGATGAATGGCAGATAGGGATCGCGTCAGACTACTGAACCGCTTCGAGAATCGAGAACTTAACAAGCGAGAGCGTTGAGACGATTGCTGATCGCCGTCCTCCACGTCCATCTCATGTAATTCCCGCTGCAACTCTTCGAGCGAGCCCCTTTCGGAGTCGGCGCCTGGGGAGTCGAGGCCATCCAGGCTATCTCGGACTGATTCGACCGTAGGAGGCTGGTATCCATGGGGTCTAGGCCCGGCACTTTCGCGGGCAGTGACATCGTCGACATTGTGAAGTAGACCTTGCCTCTCGGATTCGTCGTTTGCTTCGGGGCCGAGGTTGGATCGGGAGGAACTCGGGCGGGCACCAACGGCCTCTTCGTAGGAGGGAATAGGGAGGGCTTCGTATTCGAACTTACTGTCGTTGCCCATGGTGGAAGATCTGGGGCTCCGGGGAGCCGTGCGAGTTGGACCGGGTCACAGATACCGGACTAAGCGGGATCATGATCTGGATGGAAAAGGAGTGATAGTCGCAAACATACTCCCAGGCCGGAGAGAACGCAGGAATGACTGAAACAAAAATAATTTAGGAGAAAATGGATAAAGAAAAGAAGGGGTTAAGGGACCGTGGAGGGTGACGGTCCGTGAAAAGGAGAGGTCTCTAACGGGTCGATACTGAATTAGTAAATGATAGATAGAGTCGGAGGGAGTTTGAGGCGTCGTCGTTGCCCTTTCCCCAGAATGTTAGTCAAAAGGCGTGGCGCAGGCGAGACGAGACCTGAGACCCACGCTCGGCACTCCGATCGTAAGCAGGCAGAAGGGTTTTTTTGTTCCTCTTTGCCCTGAATCCTTCTTATGCCAGGTACACATCGTCAGGAATGACTATGGAGCGTCAGACCCCTTGCAGATTCCATGGATGCAAACCAGAACCTTCAATCAGTTCAACTGCTTTGAATGAGTGAAGAGCGACAGAGCGACAGAGCGAGAGAATCGCAGATTCACCTGACCATGACCGTTTATCGTTCCTAATGACGGTTACCATACCGTACATACCGTACATCTATGCCTCAAGGTATACCATTGCTAACGTTTCTCGTTCATTGAATACCTGATTCTATATCGTTTTTGTTCTTCTCTTTACATATAATCCTGGCTCCCTCTAGACATCGAGTATGTCACAAGAAACCAGCTCTAGCAACATCTATAACTATTGGAAGGTAGATTTGTGCCTCGAACTTGGGGTCCAGAAACTGCCCTAGGAGGGATCGACCATTTGTACGGCATTACGTCGATACGTCCCATCTGTTCATAAATCTCGATTTTTCTATTCTGTCTATTTTCTGCCAAAGGACTAGACCCACTATCATGTGGGGTCAAATCATCTGTACATCCAATGTGCATATCGTTTGTGCTGACGGTGTATATGGCGGACACTCTTTTCGGTTAAACGTCAGATTCTCTCTGTAAATTGAAACCCCATCCTACATTTGAATTGTAGAAGACTTACCTGCCATATCCTATGGACTGGACAGTTTGCATTGCAGGATTCGTGTTATACCATAATGTCCACCTTCAACCCTTTTCGATCCAAGCGACTAGCTTATCGAGCCATTGAAGATACACCGGAAGACGAGGATTTCATTCACTCCATCCAGTCGGATCCCCTATCGTATGCGACCTCAAACTCAACATTGTTGAAGCCTCAAACGAGGAGTGATACACTGAATGGCTACAAGAAAAATCTCGTTAAGGACACGCTTTTAGCAGTTATCATCTTACTGCCAACCCAGAATGCCCATGACCAACCTGGGACGGCTGGCCCTCCCCAGGAAATGTGGACGTCGATCGGAATTATTGCTCTCAAAAAGAGCGAACCGGGTCACGGCCATCATCGCAAAAGTTCTATCAGTATCGATATTGCTAAGCCCTATCAGAATCAAGGGTATGGAAGCGAAGCGATTCAATGGGCGGTAGATTGGGGGTTTCGAAAAGCTGGTTTGCACCGTATCGCAGTTGAAGCTTTCTCCTATAACCAAGGTGCCACACGTCTTTATGAGCGCTTGGGATTTACATTTGAAGGACGGCAAAGAGAAGCTATCTGGTACGATGGAGATTGGCATGATCTGTTAACCTTCGGTATGCTGGACCGAGAATGGAAAGGACAGCAGCAGACCTGGAAGTCGACGGAAGGGTCAAGTAAATAATTATTAGTCCATGGCGAGGTAGGATATCTCCAAAGCAATAAACTAGAAGGGGTTTCAACGGAGATAAAGGTTAGATTAGGAGTAAAGGTCTTTATTCTCACAACCAGAAAACTTATATAGTATGCTATATCATGGTTACCGCCTTTTTTCATTATCAACTCTGGTCTTGTTCTACAGACAGTGGCTCCTGTAGTTGTAGTCAAGCCGCTGGAATATTGCCTTGATTGATGGTGAGTTCAGTGCATTGAACATGAAGACGTAAATCTCAGCTATTGTACGAATTATCTCCAGTGAAGTTGTATTTGGTCCGTGAGGAGCCGCCGGAGTCTTGATAGCTCCTAACGGCAAGTTTATGTATATTCAGTTCCAAGTTACCGTGGTAGCGTTGGAAAACGGTGTGGTAGTACCAGGCTGCCACCAGCTGTCGAGCTGCACAACATTACAACGGCTGGTTTTTGTGGTATTGCTTTCAACAATCTCCAGGCGTTCCATCAACTACTTCTACGCTTGATAATCTCTTGAACAAATGCTGAGACTTCCTTAAAGCCGATAGCCCGGGCAAGATCGTGTACCGAGACCACACCATCTGAACCTTGATTGGATGGGCATGAAGAATGCGTCATATAGTCCGAAAGACCTAAGCGACAGGTTGATGATGCCTCTATCAGTTATACCGACAAACCCTTTACATTATAGAAGGCCTCGATGTGTGCAAAAATAATTCTGTGAGTGTTAGTAACGATAAATGTTATCCCTACGCTATGGCTTGGATTTTCTCGATAACTCCTAAGACACAACCAAAATAGGAAAGGGAAGATAAGCAGAAGTAAGTAGCAGGGAAAGTAACCGTAGCAACAATAACAGATACAATAACTAACGGTGGCAAAGATTTAGTAAATGGCAGAATATCAAGGTCCACTTTAGGTAGTGCTAGTCCTAGTACTACTGCGCAGTACGGAGCACGTTGTGGCCATCCCTGAAGGGTCCACCGACCAAATCGAGATGCAGGGAAATTGGCCTAAGAATTCTTTCTGCCGGTCAAGCCGGATCACATTATTTCTGGGCACGACGGAAAGCAATCATGTACGTGAATGTTCGGAGTCTAGCTGAAACACGCGAAACCTGGTGGGCCCGTCCGTACTTGCATGCCCATGGATCATGGATTCCGTACTACATTACTACATACGGCAATGCTAGTACCCCTCATCTGTAACCAAGTTGGAAATTTCGTGCATAGAGGCTGAACTTCACCTTTGAGGACCAGGTCTTGTGATCCGCAAGAACGGTTGCTGCCAGACCCCCATGAGATTGCAATTCTGAGAGAACGGCAAGCAGAGGCAGGCATACTATACCAAACAGGGCATACAATAGCCTGAGGAATGTATTATGCTTTGTAGAAATGTGTTTTACCTACCTTTTGTGCGATATCGGAACCTTTGTGCTGATGTTGAGGTGCTTGGAGTACAGGCAGGTTTAATCGAACGGATCCACATGATAAGATTGATTGTTCTTGGAATCTTTTCCTTTTCGAGGCTGAACCTACTGGGGTGGATATCGTAATCAGAACATGAAAGGGAAAACCAAGAAAGCCACAAGGAGGAGGCCCGTAGGGTGTACAGAGATGGATGGAGAATGAATAGTAACACATTCTTGTTTTAATTTATTGATTTCTCTTTGTTTAATTACGGATTGAAAGATGTGAGCTACTGGTACTGTTCAAAGGGCAGTTGAGTTGTATTGACAGGACAGGGTTGACGTGTGCACGGGACCAGGAGAAGGTTAAGGTACTATTTGGCATGGATACGAGTTTTGTTGTCAGATATTTTTCAAGCCAGTGAAGTATTCCGCGACCAGTGACTTTCGATTGCCCAATTGAAGAAGACAAAGTGTATTATGCACTACGTGGTACAGTGTGGGTGGGCCATGTAGGAGAAGGGAAGTTCCCTGATACTAGTACTAGCGGTGATGATGTCTGGTCTCGGGTGCTATATGAGGAAATGAAATTTGGAGGAGCCCTTCGAGGCTACTGTATGGAACTCTGGTCGGGATTTAAAAATGGACACTCGGTACGGACAAACGGGAGTAACCCACACGGCTGCCTGATAAGGACCGCTGGTACACCAAAGCCCACTATCGTCAACCTCATCCATCATGATACTCCGGATGTACAATAGAGCAGGGATTGACTAGGAGAAACTCGGGTGGTGCAAGAGTCGGTGAGGAAGAAAACAGGGAGGGGGGAATTCGAAATCAGGCAAGCATTTTGCCCAACTGCTGATTGCAAAAATTCTTTTATGGGTTGAGGACAAAAGGAGTTCTAGTATGTAGAGTACCGTGTACATTATATCCTGGAGATAGATTTTGATGGAGGAGTGCACCAGAGTGGGGAAATTAATCTGCTGATCCGTACTTGGCCGTTACCATTCTTACCATAATGCACAACTAAGCTAGGTACCGCTAAACTCTTTTCCGTAAGGCGCATGGGCCTCAGGCCGAACAATCAGGCCCGCCCAACCATGAGCGACGGAACGAGGGGTCCACTTTGCTCACACCAGCCAATCCGGAACTGGACCCGGTCATTTTTGCCTCGCAATGTGTAAAAAAGTTACTTACCACTAGGGAATCTGATCGGAAGCCCTCTTGTGGTTCTTATATATGCTCCTCCCTGCTCCTTCTTCTTGTTCTCCTATCCAGCTTGTCTTCCCTCCTCGTTCTCTTCTTCTACTTCTTGTTTTCCACCGTTTTCCTTATACCTTAATAAACAAATCTTCCTCTCACTCTTTCGTTGTTTACTTCGATCTTCAATTCTACCCCCCCCTTTTACACCGCCACTATGTCTGCTCGTCCCCAGAACATTGGTGTCAAGGCCATTGAGGTCTATTTCCCTAAGCAAGTATGTGCATTGACCCGTCAGCGGGGTTATATCAAGAGAGAACGAAAAGAAGAAGAAGAACATTTGCTAACAAGCTACGCAGTGTGTCGAACAAACCGAGCTGGAGAAGTTCGACGGTGTCAGTGAGGGCAAGTACACAATCGGCCTGGGACAGACAAAAATGAGCTTCTGTGATGACCGTGAGGGTATGTTGACCTTGTTATCCTGTGAATCTTTTTCATTTGTTCCCCCTCGCTAAGTATCAATAGATATTTACTCTGTCGCCCTGACCACCCTCTCCTCCCTCTTCCGCAAATACAACGTCGACCCCAAGTCCGTTGGTCGTCTCGAAGTCGGTACTGAGACTCTCCTGGACAAGTCCAAGTCCGTCAAGTCCGTTCTGATGCAGCTCTTTGCCGAGAGCGGAAACTTTAACGTTGAAGGTGTTGACAACGTCAACGCTTGCTACGGAGGTACCAACGCCGTATTCAACAGCATCAACTGGCTCGAGTCTTCCGCCTGGGATGGAAGAGATGCCGTTGTTGTGTGTGGTGATATTGCCCTGTATGCCGAGGGAGCTGCTCGCCCTACTGGTGGTGCTGGCTGTGTTGCCATGCTCATTGGTCCCGATGCTCCTATTGTTTTTGAGCCCGGTCTTCGCGGCTCTTATGTCACCCACACCTACGATTTCTACAAGCCTGATCTCACCAGCGAATACCCTGTCGTTGATGGTCAGCACTCCCTTCAGTGCTACACTGAGGCTGTTGATGCTTGCTACAAGACCTACGCCGCTCGTGAGAAGACGCTGAAGGAGAAGACTCAGAACGGAACCAACGGCGTGGCCCATGACGAATCCAAGACTCCTTTGGACCGCTTTGACTACATCCTGTTCCACTCCCCTACCTGCAAGTTGGTCCAGAAGTCGTACGGCCGTATGCTTTACAACGATTTCCTCGAGAACCCCACCCACCCCGCTTTCGCTGAAGTCGCCCCTGAGCTGCGCGATCTGGACTACAGCAAGTCTCTCACTGACAAGAACGTCGAGAAGACTTTCATGGGTCTGACCAAGAAGCGTTTCGCTGAGCGTGTGAAGCCCAGCCTTGACGTTGCCACTCTCTGTGGTAACATGTACACCGCCACCGTCTACGCCGGCCTGGCCAGCTTGCTCAGCAATGTCACCTTTGACCCCAGTCAGCCTAAGCGCATTGGACTTTTCTCCTACGGCAGTGGTCTCGCTGCTTCCATGTTCAGCGCGAAGATTGTTGGTGACGTGTCTTACATGGCTGAGAAGCTCGACCTCCACAACCGCCTCAACGCTAGGAATGTCTTGGCCCCTCAAGCCTATGTTGAGGTAAGCGATAGTTCCCCTTGAACTCCTTTCCGTCTTGATACTTTGTGATTCGACTTGACTAACCTTTATATTTCTAGATGTGTGCCCTGCGTAAGCAAGCTCACCTGAAGAAGAACTTCAAGCCCTCCGGTAACACGGAGACGCTCTTCCCCCACACCTACTACCTCACTGAGGTGGACGATATGTTCCGCCGCAAGTATGAGGTCAAGGCATGAATAATGGCTAGCGCTTGATGTTAATTTGGACATGATGAGTTTCTTTTTCTTCCTTTTTTAGATGATTCATTAGATTCCCCTCAGGACCGCATTGTCGTGTTTGGTTGCCTTGATAGAGTTCGGAAACTGGGTTATGCCTACAAACTGTCTCAGTCGATTCTATTCCCTTGTCTCTCTTGCGCTGGGTTCTCAGGAGGAGCCCAGAAAGGAAAATATTTTCTTGTTTTTAGGAACGGGCATGATGCTGATGTTCTTTCCTCCCCAAGATGGCGCTGGAATGTTTCGGATTTATGAGAAGATCTTATTTATTAATTAAACATATTAATCAATTTCTCTGACATATGATTTACTATTACCATGATTTTCAATGTACTTGTACGGAGTACTACCAGTAGATGCGGTTCTAATCTAATCCATTTGACACGATTTGGATGACATGCTTAGTCATGTCTAAACGGACGGTATTTTACATCAACATCATTTCCAAGTACTAACTACCACCTTCTATGACTTCCTATAGATTCTTCACAACCCTATCTACATTGACAATGTTAATGAGGATAAAGATAGAAACTATTGCAACCCTGCATAGAACGTGAAACGAACGATATGTCAAGAATAGAACCATCTCGAGAAATCAACGTATGATAGCTCTTTGCACTCTTTCGCGCCAGACGCTTCCTGCAGTATCATCCTTCATCATTCCTTCTTTTCTCCTTGTTTTATGCGACTGTCCCTTCTCGTCATCCAATCCAATGATTTCGTCCAAGTTAATTTTTGAGGACTCAGGATTATTTGTCCGTTTCATGAAAGCCAAGAACGATGCAGGTGATCGAGGGGAAAGAACCACTCAGGTAGCCTGGCGCCAAACTGGAGGGGAGTCGGCGCCTACTGCAACGAACTCCATTGCTCCGACTCAAGTTTGTCCAAAGAGAGTATTCTTAGAATGACTCGGACCATCAAACTATCGTACCGACTTCTTGGGTCTCTGGGACAACATCGACTACCTTGATTGGTCTGGTCCGGCGGTTCTTGCTGCTGTTCCATCCATCTCCTGCAGGTCCTGCTATCAACCCTCGGCGCTTGGAGTTGTGACGGTGCCTCGAGGACCAGTGTTCATCAAGATATGCCAATAGTTAGCTTTGTGCTTGCCGCCGACTAATGGATCTACTACGCGAGGTGCTCTTGGGGAGAATCGGGACTAAATTAGCTATGATTATCCAGAAATAGCACGAAACACAAGTGTTGCTGATTATAGAAGCTTTTACGGGTCATGACGAACCATTCCCAGTATGGGATCAGTGAAGATCTCCATCAGATCTGAAGAAATCGAGCAGATGCAATTTTTAGCAACAAATTGACGCGCGACTGTTAGATGAAACAGCGTCTGCCTGCTCCATTAGCTCTAAGCTCGTTTGTTTCGCGCATCATCCAAAGAGATGCCGACAATTCAGGTGTCCATTGCCTCACCATCACCAATGTGGGCAATGGCTCACGATGACTAGCTAGTTTGGCGTCAGTATGGAGATTTCTCCATGTTTCATATGCTGCTATTCTGGTCGTGTTTGTCGGTTACTTTTTTTAATTCAGACCGTATGAGCCTCTGATCGAAGAACATTTATATCCAAACATCTGCCTCCCAAGTGTACAAGAGCTTATCATAACCACTCGTACAGACTATGACTCGAGTGTAATACCTTGTCTTTGAACAATCATCTTTCAACTTCATTTAGTTTCTTTTGATTATCCATTGGCGAAGATCGCTCCCTGATTCCTTCTGGAAGCTGGTCCTTCCAATTCTCTGCAGCACCGATTACAATCGAACCGTTGCTGCTACACAGCTCGACTCAATGACCATGGAATACTCATACTATCGGCCAACCACTCCGCCAGGGCTACCATATGAGGGAATCGTTCGAATGACCCACAGTCGCAATGCATCCGACTCATCTATGTACTCCAATGATTCCTCGCCTTGGTCTGCAGTCACCTCAGTCACCAGCCCGAGCACTGATTCTCCCCCCCGTTATCATCATGGGCCAGCCCTTCTTCCCAAAATTAGGGATCAGGATGTGGTCATTGAACCAGCCCCAGCTAGTGGACCGCAGCGTCATCGGAAAGTGCTATCGAACACTAGGAATCCACCTGGTTTCTTACCATACCCTGCCAATCGTGCAGCAGCTCAACGTCATAGTACGGAGTACGTGGACTACTACACTGTGGCATCCCCAGTCTCGCCCATGTACGCTGATTCAGCATTGGCGTCTCCTGTGAGCATAACGTCTTCGCACAAGCGCAAAGTGCCCAGTGCACATTCTCGATCGTGCTCTGCATCCAGTGTTGATGAGGCAACCTTGGCCCGATATGGCTATTCCACTTACAGGCAGCTCTCTAAGTACTCTGGGCAATCACAAGGGTCCCCTACCGCACCTGCCACCCCAGTCACGCCTAATATCATTGTATATCCACCGTACTCGCAGCCTTCTATTGTTGGTCCTTGCTCGCGCACATCTCGAGCCCGAACCCAGGCCCCACCGGTGCTTCCAGTTTCCCCTTACAGCTATTCCCAAGTGTCGAGTGCTCAATGCTCACCAGTTGGCTTTTCCCATAGTGTTGATAGAATAAGCCCATCATCTACAACTCTTCTTTCATACCTGACCGGGCCAACACAAGCAATCAATCTGGTTCGGAATGTAAGCGTCATTCCAACACGAGGGATGCATGACTACTTCTGGTGGGATATCCGTAACTTGCGCAGCTGGTCCTCTTTTTCTCTGTCCACATTCCACTCGATCAACGGTCTCACGAAGCTTCTGAAGACGGCAATTCCGTCACATCTAACCCCACCAACCGTGGTCTCAGGTTCACGCTTGTGTCCTGATTCTGAATTCACCTTGGTGGACCTCGTCCAAGATATATATGCACCACGAGTGAATGCCGCTTTGGCCGTGTCTCAAGGCCCAGATCACCTGGCGCTCTATGCTACGCCTGTCCCACGGATCCATGCCAACAGGAACTATGGCGGTCCGCATTTCCTTGCAAATTACACCTCAGATACGGAGCGGACGAGCTCGGGTCTGCCCCGTGGACGGCTGGTAGGAATCGTCAAAACTTTCGACCGATGGAACACCAGTATGCGCACCGAAGCACCTCATCGGCGGGTTGAGTATTTAAACGGTCTAGCGCACCTTCAGCGGTGTATGCGCGAACATTCCTGCCGATACGGCTTCATCATTACAGAGATCGAGCTTGTCTGCGTGCGGGCAGGGTGCGACGAGGGTGACGACGTGCCTTACTTTGGCTTCCTCGAGGTTTCAGCTCCTATACCCACTAAGCTTGCGGCGAGTCCAGACGAAGGCTACTTGAAACCCTGCCCAGTCCCTTACGGCCACCCTCAATCGCCCACGCCTCTAGCGACAGTTCATTGGCCAGTCAATCTCCTATCTTAGACGCATATTCATCACCAGCCCCAGAGGAGCTTGATGTACCGATGACGGCAAGCCTCGCTTTATACTTCCTCCTAATGCTTTCTAAATCTGTGCCTTTGCCGTCCCAGCCGTCATCTCACCTGAATGTTGGCGGACCCGGAGCCCTAACTCGGCAGCGTATCCTCCCAGAAGGGAAAGACAAATGGATTCCAGAGCCACAAATTGGAGAAAAGCGAGATGCCAAACGAGTAAGAGGCTGGATCTGGCCGCATGATGCCTGGCATCGGCGTGAGGGAGGTGGAGTACCACGTTCGCGAGCGACTGGTGTGGAAGGCAAACCCAAAAAATGGCATAAATAACGGGACAAAAGTAAAGAAAAACGAAAAAAAAGAGAGAGAGAGAGAGAAAATAAAAGAGGAAGCTGGAACGTTCCTCATAATTCTAATGTTACTCTCTGATGTTGAGTATTTTGTTGTCATAGTAATCTAATCAACCAATTTGTTTCCAGAATAGACGAAGTATGTACATACAAGAGTAGTTTTGTAACTACGATCAGCTCATCCTCACGACTTGAACCCCCCTCAGAGATACAGTGCACTCTCCTGACATACTGCCTAATCCGTACTAATCAAGCATACTGCTATCAATAAAAGTTTTCTCAAGAGCATCCTACTCCCCAAGGTACTCATGACGCAGATCATGGCCACACCATTCTGTTTGCTGCCATTCTTGGTTCTAAAGGACCTTGGGATCCAAGTACCCGGGAGGCCATCATTTACCACCAGTAGATATATAGAAGCTGTACAGGAGTATTTCATGTATCTACTAGTTCAAAGAAAACTTCTGCCCTCCTTAGGACACCTGAATCTACGAATGACAACCCGAACAACCCTAAGAGACTAATAAATACCATAAGCGATGGTTTCCAAAGCATCCACACCGTCCTTGCCAGACCTCCTCGATGTAATCATCGTCGGCGCTGGACCCTGTGGACTCGCCGTTGCTGCCAGACTAAAAGAAGAAACACCGTCTGCGTTGTTCACAGACGACGAGCACCAGCGTTACCACTGGATCAACAAACATAGCGGCCGGATGGCGCTCGTACAGGCTCGCCACGGCAAGCAGAAAAAGGTCAAGGCAGAGAAATGGCACGGATACACCTCTCGGCAGTCCTTCTCATCTACACACTCAGAGTCTATAGCGGGGTCTCCGCCTTCGCTATCCTCGTCCGCCTCGACTGCTTCAGTGGAGACGGAAGCCGGTCCAGTGGAGGATGATTCGCCGTCCATTCTTGTTTTGGATAGTACGGGCGATAAATGGATGGAGCGGTGGAATCGGGCGTTCAAGACGTTGGAGATTCAGCAGCTTCGCAGCCCCATGTTCTTCCATGTGGATCCGAGTGATCGGGATGGAATGTTGGCGTATACGCAGGAGGTGGGGAGGGATTGTGATCTTTGGGAGATATCGGGGTGTGTGGG